>NW_006204563.1:1302169-1321285 GCF_000334495.1 Tupaia belangeri chinensis
CCTGCTCACACTCATCCTTTCTAACTTTGTTGAATGGGAGATTTACCTCCAAGCCTTTTCTTTCCTGCTTGTCATTATGTTTCTGAGCTTGCTTTCCTTCATTGTCAAGACTATGTTTTAGAAATTTCCCCTTGGGAAACTGTGCAAAATAAACTCAATGTAAAAGTCAAAACTAATTCACTGAGTTCTTAAAGTATTTATGATACTCTCTTTCATAGTCTGGCTTGCCTCGCTTAGCTTTAAATCTTCCATAGTCATCTACTTTGTATCAAATGTCAGGATCTCATGCCTTTTCATGGATGAGTAGTATTCCATAAAGTACATGTGCCACATTTTTTCTATCCACTCTTCTCTTGGATATTTGGGTTGATTCCATGTCCTACCTATTGTAAATAATGCTGTGGTAAACATGGATGGGCAAGTGTTTTTCCAACTGAAGGTTTTCCGGTTCTCTGGGTAGATACCAGCACTTATCATTCTTTATTATTATTATTTTAAATTTAGCCATTTTTACTGGCTAAAATCATTGTTGTTTCGATTTACATTTCTCTTATAAGAAATTTTGAGCATGTTTTTGTATGCTTTTTAGCTGTTTGTATGTCTTCCTTGGAGAGTTGTTTATCCAGCTCATTTGCCCATCTTTTAATTCAATTTATTATTTTTTTTGAGCATAAGCTGCTTGAGTTTGCTGTGTACTATGGTTATCAGTCCTTTATCTTGGGTCTAATTTGCAAACATATTCTCCAACTCTCAGGCCTATCCTTTTCTTTTGAATAGATGCCCTTGAATGTATAATCCCACTGATAATTGTACAATTCCCACAAATAAGCCAAAATCAATATTCTAGGTTTTTAATTCTGAAAAGATATATATCACATAAGAATATAGATATAGATATGTAAGATACGTAAATGCCTACTCTCTTTATTTATATATATAAATAAATGTATATATGTAAAAATAAAGAGAGAGAGAGAGAGAGATTTTTAAATAACTATGTTTTAACTTTTATCCTCAGAGGGTAATTTTTAAAGTTTAGTCATTGAACTTAAACCTTCAGGTTTCTAACTTTTCCAAGAATTGAGCATAAAGTGTATTTTGAGGTATTGAAATGCTTAGCAAAAATGTATAAACAGCATTATCTCATAGATAAAAACAACATTCTGTATTGAGTTAGAAAGCTGATCTGTAGGAACCCTTGCATTTTCAGTATTCTGGGGTTCTATTCTTGCATACAAGAGAGAAATCACAGAAAAATCCCACCGTGATTATTCTCTTCCCAATGGTCATGCAATCTACTTCTGAAATTTAAGCTAGAATTTTAAGCTAGAGTAAAATATTTCTTAAAATGTGATACTATCTCTTTATATGGCTGATCCAGGCCCAAACTGATTTCTGAGTCTGTTCCAAATCCAAAATCAAACAAAAAGCCTTTAACATTGCCCATGGATTCTGAAATCGTTCTGAAAATATTATAAAATTATCTAATGCTCTCTAATATGTATATATATTTGATCTATTACTTGGAAAAGAGACTCTTTAGAAAGGTAATTTGTTCTCTAAAATTTTGAGGTAAGAACCCAGAACATTTAATTTACTAGACTCTATTATTTTCATTTCTTACCATGTTAGTTTTTTTGTTGTTGCTGTTACATAAAAACAGTGGTAATAAGTCTATTATACCAAGGTTTTAAAATGTGTAACGAGCTGCTGGCATGATGGTTAAGGTAGTTGGATACCAAATGACTGACTATACAGCTGGAGGCCTGCACCTTGGGGGACAAGGTTTTCACAACAATCAAACAAAGCTATCTCAAATACTACTGAATTATGACGTAGATTCACAGAAACTTTGTAAGGACAATCTGGATGTGTGTGTCAATATATTTCAACACAGAAATGTCAGTTTTAGTTAATTCTGTGGTGTGAAATAAAGTAATATTTGTTTTCATACAAAATGGTAAATGCCCTGAATATTCCTAAAAAGAGGACTAATAATTTATAGGGATAAATTAGAATGTTATAGAACATTTAAGAATGAAGCAAAAATGATCTTGTGAGAAGTGTCTAGACTGAGCATCTTTTGAAGGTCATGGAAGATAAATTAGATCTAAGATAATGAAAATAAAAGAGAAGGATAACTCCAAAGTTTTTGTCCTGAGTAGCTGAAAGGATGGATTTGTCTTTAAGTTATTTGGGAAAAGCAGATTATTTTTTCAAAGTATTATACCATACTGTGTACATTGATCTGCAATGTGGAGTGACTAGATATGATAAAGAACATATACTGTAATTTAATCAGTGTTAGATTATTCAAATAAAAAAAAAACATAAAAAAGAAGGAAAAGGTCCAAATTTTATAAAAATAAAAGGAATTACTATATAAGGTGATAAAGGTATTAATATCAGTGCTGACTTTGAATAACATTTGCTGATAGAACATTTAGTGAAAAGTAAATTATAAGCAATATGACCTCAGTTTTAAAAAACATGTGTGTATGTAAATATAAGATACATCAAGCTATACATAATATTTTGATCTTAACTTATTTTTGTCTTCATTTCTTTCATTTTTCCTACATTTTCCAAATTATTTGAAGATAATGTAAGCATAAATATTTAAGTACTGAATATCAGGGATTATGTTCATATGCCTTATTTTTATTTATTAATTTCTTAAATAATTTTTATTTTATTCATCTTTATTTTTTTTAATTTGACTAGAGAGATAGAGAAAGGGAAAGTGAGAAAGCAAGCTGCAGGTCTGGAACTCAAACCATGGCCTTATTTTTAAATTAAAATGTTGTTTCCGCATCCTACAGTCACCTTATATGTCCAGCTAGTATATCATATTGCTACCATGATGAGTTTTTCCCCTTGAAAATACTTTATACCTATCATGTGTGTCTTATTCTAGTATGAAAAACATTCATATCTACCAATTATAAATTCCTAAGATAAAATCATTTCCTCACACAAATCTATCTAATACTTGAGGTATAAAAATACTTGCCCATTTTCTTATTTTACCAAACAACCCGCATTAAAGAGGAAGCTATAAAATGTAGCAGCACAAACTTCGTATCACCTTCTCTCATATTTTCGTTCATAAAAATACCCTACATATACATGATTTGTACATTTATTGAGATTGATATGTCACATTTATGATGAAGAATCTTGGCTGTTGAAGCTTGAAGGATACCAGCCAAATAATGTTGAGAGGTTACAAATATTGTCTTGGTGTGAATAAAGTTTGAATGATTTATGTCTGTTAAGTGTAATGGCCAAAAATATACAGAAAAATATAAAAACACTAAAAAACAAAATAATAAAAAAAATACTTGAGTCTAATGGTTCTCATTACTAGTCAATTTTTTAAAAATAGAAAAAAGGGGCTAAATCAGTCTTATGGTAAATACAAAGGAAAGAAGGCATCTTCTAATTCTCATGTGATAACATGAAAAAATCATTTTTATATTTTGAATGAATATTACTAATATTACATAATTGCTAAACATTTTTTGTTTTGTTAACAGTATTATCTAAATGTAATGTCAGTATGTTAAAAATGGAAATAATTTGGAAGATAATGTTACCTAACTTTATTCTAAGGTCAACAAAGAAAATCTGCTATAGAATTCATGGAAATGTGTCACAATTATGTAACAAAAAATTTTGTTCTGGAATGAAAAGGAATTATTTGAGACTTAATTACTTCTTCACTTTGGCTTTTATTGAAGATACCATTAAAGGAAAATGGCCATCTTCAAAAGCACTTTAAAACTGACAAAGGGGGGACCAGCAGTTAGCATAATGGCTATGTTGCTGAACTCCCATGTAGTCGAACACGGTTTGAATCCCAGACCCGGTGGCTTGACCTCACGCCAGGCACATGTGCGTGCTGCCCAGGATCCCGAGAGGAGAATGGAGGAGAAGGGATGCTTTCTGTCTTTCTGTCTCTCTCTGTCTTTCTGGCGAGTGCATGCGCCCTATAGTAAAAACCTCTAAAAAAAATTAAAAATTAAAAAAATAAAAACCTGACAAAGGGGCTATAGAGCATACCAGCAAAAAGGAAAAAGTATTGTTAAAGTTTGTTTGCCTGAGGAATTTATATCACCTTAGGAGGAAGTAAACTAAAAAAAAAAAAAAAAAAAGAGAAAGAAATAAAGAAAAAAAGTGCACTATCTAAACAAATATAAATTGCATAATATAGTAGGAAAAAAATAGGGTCATGCATAGAGAAATAATTCTGATGTTAATGAAGCTTTCTTAATTACAACAATCAGAAAGTGACACTTGAACAGAGACCTAAACTATAAGAAAGAAGATATGCAAATATTTTATAAAAATGTATTTCAGATATCTAAAACACTAACTGTAATGGTCATAAAATTAAAAAATAATACAAAAATAAAAACCTTTACAATAGGGCCCTAGGCATAAAAGAGTGACAGAGAAATAAGTATGGTCATATAATGTCTATGATAAACATATTCTTCTATTTTTAAGGACTTATCCTTTGAGAATAATGGATATTGGTAAAGCAGGAATATAACAAAGACTTCAGTAATTCAGGGTAAAGTTATATATACCATATAGAATATCTTAACACATTTAATAACATGGGACTAGAACAAATCATTTAGGGTAAAATAACAATTTGTCAAAAACTCTTCCCTGATCACATTCTATCTATCTTAACTATTGTCAGCCTTCCCTGCCAATTACCCTTAGTCTGTTCAAGCCTTTCTTTTATAGCACACAACACCAACACATAGATATTAAATATTTATCAGTTTATTTTCTCACTACCTTACCCCAATGCCATTGTAATAGATTGAGTATGTGAACTTAGAATTTATTTAAGTCCTAATCCCCAGTGTTATGGTATGTAGGGCTTTTGAGAGTTAACTGGTTTTAGATAAAATAAGGAGAACAAGGACTCCACTGTGGGATAGCATCCTTATAGAAACAGAAAGAGGGGATCATTTGAGGACATAGCAAGAAGGAAGCTATCTGTATAGCAAAAAGAGTATACTCACCAGAACTCAACTATATTGGTATTATTGTCTGGGGTTTAATCTACCTAGTTTGGAATATTTTGTTATAGCAGCTGCTATTGTCTGAGATCCCCACCAAAACTCACATTGATAGTTAATACTAAATGCAGCAGTGTTGGGAGGAATAGATTAGTGGGAGGTGTTTGGTTCATGGGGGTGGATCCTCCATGAATAGATTAATACCATCTCCAAGCAGTCACAAGATCTCACCATCAGTTCAAGAGAGAACTGGCTGTTATAAAGTAAGTCTGGGGACCAACAGATGATGTAATAGTTATGTAGCTGGATTCCCACATGGCCCACCAAGGTTCGATTCCTGGAACCTGAGGCTCGAAACTCATACCAGGTGAGTGTGTTTGCCCAGAATCCTGAGAGGAGAATGTGAAAGAAGGGATTGTGGTGTGGGCACAATTTCTCACTTTCTTTCTGTCTTTCTGTCTGTCTTTCTCTCTTCCTCTCCAGTGAGAGCACTTGCCTTATAGCAAAATTCTCTCTTAAAAACTCTAAAAAATAAAATAAAATAAAAATAAAGCAAGTATGGTCTGCTTGTGCTTCTCCCTTTCTGCACTCACCTGATAATCTTTTCGCTTTTCCAGCATGGAGAGAAGAAGTCCATGGCCCTCACTAGAGTCAGACAGATGTCAGCACCATGCTTTCGGATTTCTAGCCACAAGAATTGTGGACCAAATAAGAACCCTTATTTTTTTTTTTTTTGAGGAAGGAATTTTTGCTATAGTGTGTATGTGTGTTCACCAGAGAAAGAACAGAGAGAGAGACAGACAGACAGAAAACAAGAAATCATCCCCCAGCTGGATGGCCATGCCACAATCCCTTCTCGTCCATTGTTCTCTTGGGATTTGGGGCAGGCATGCACACATGCCAAGTGTGTTTCATGCCACAGCGTTCAGGACTTGAGCTGTGGTTGGTCTCGTGGGCATCCAAGGCTTTAACCACTACATCACCTGTTAACCCTAACCCCTTTTCTTTATAAACCCTTTGTCTCATAGAATTTGTTATAGTGACACTAACAAACCTAGACAAGAGTCTAAACAGATGATAAGCCAGAAACATACCTAAGTTTAGCTTAAGAATTTTTTTATATACCCAGATTATATATTTGAATTTCCATCTCACCAAATCTTTTGTCTTATTTTAAATATATATATATAAAATTCTATACTCTTTCCTGTAAACTCAATTATATCTTGTACTTTATTTGGAAAATTTATTCTTATAATTTTCAGATATTTATATCTAGGTAAGAACCCTCTTTCTAACCTAAGTGCTATAGATAGATAGATAGATAGATAGATAGATAGATAGATGCATGTGTAGGTACATATATATAAACTTTTTTTTTTGAGAGGTTTTCGCTATAGGGCGCATGCACTCGCCAGACAGACAGAGAGAGACATAGAGACAGAAAGCGATAAATCACCCCCCAGGGGGGATGGTCACGCCGCAATCCCTTCTCCTCCATTCTCCTCTCGGGATCTTGGGCAAGCACGCACACGCGCCCGGCGTGAGTTTTAAGCCACAGGGTCCGGGACACGAACCGCGGTTGACTACGTGGGAGTCCAGCAAGATAGCCATTATTCTAACTGCTGGTTCCCATATATATAAACTTTTATTTGCCAGTGAGTGTGTGAGACAGAGAGATAAAGATAAAAGGAGGAGAAAATACAGCACATGGGGTTATATCACACTGTAATCCCTTCTCCTCCATACCTCTATCTTGCTGACATTTGGGGCATTCATGCACGTGTACCTGATGTTTTTCAAGCAGACATAGGTGGGATTTGAACCACAGTCTGCCATGTGGGATCTAGTTCATTTAACCACTAGGCTAGGGGGCTGGCTCAAGACCTTTATGTCTAACCAACTCTTAGATATCATGACTTGAAAATTCTGTAGAAATCAAAAAGTACACATTGAAAATGGAAATCATTATATACTATTACTTCTGATGCTTCTTCCTCAATATCCTGTGGCATTTTGCTGTCACCAGAACATAAAAATGACCTAAATTCTACATACTCCCATAAACTTTGTGACATAACTTTACAGCTGCTGCCATCAAAAAGTGGCATCCTTGATTCTTGGCTGAACTTATGCAGCCAAGAATCAAATAGAATGCAGAAGAAATTTTGAGGCTTTATGGATTTTCATATATACTCTCTTTAAATTTGCTATAGGACACATGTGCTTGTGAGGGAGGGAGGGAACGAGGAAGGGAGGGAGAGAAAATGAGAAAGCAACACCTTCAGAGGTGCTGGCCACACCACAATGCCTTTTCCTCCATTCTCTACTCAGGACTTAAACACATGCACTCAGAAGGCTTCTCAAGACATCATGTCAGCCATGTGGGAGCCAGACCCCCTAATCACCATGCCACTGGTTGGCCCTCTGTATTTCTTAAGCCCCTACCTGATCCATGAAAACGAGTCTAGCCTTATCATGAATGCCTACACATACAGACTGCAGCCTGATCACCTCACCTGAGACCGTCCTAAAACAGCACTGACACACAAGCAAGCCCAGCCAAGATGAGCTGAGCCACTCCTGACCAGCAGTCTCATGAGATATGTATACTGTTTGGAACAGTGAGGTTTTGAATTAATGTGTTACACGGCAATATCTGATACATGCACTCCCACCTTTAGAATAAAATAAAAATCCTTTCCCTAGCCTTTAAGCTTCTACCTGATTTGCCTTTTGTTATCTCTTCTAAATAATAAACAAGACATCAGAACCAGCAGTTGGTGTAATGGCTATATTGCTGGACTCCTATGTAGTTGACCACAGTTCGAGTCCCAGACCCGGTGGCTTAAACTCATACTGGGCTTATGTGCATGTATGCCTAAGATCCTGAGAGGAGAATAGAGGAGGAGGGATTGCAGCATGGCCATCCCCCTCTAGGGGGGTGATTTCTCGCTTTCTGTCTCTTTTTGTCTTTCTGCTGAGTGCACGCTTCCTATGGCAAAAACCTCTCCAAAATAATAATAATAATAATAGTAATATTAATAAACAAGATATCTTCTCCTTTATTACTCTGCTCCCACCACACTGGCCCCCTTGCAATTCTTTAAGTATACCAAGTCCGTCTGTTTTGTCTGGAAAACTTTGTTCCCATGTATTAACACATCTTATGCTCTTCTTCAATACAAGATTCTGTTTCAAATGTCGATGATTCAGAAAATGATCATCACATCTAAAACAGCAGCACACTGTCATGATGTTTTATCCACTTATCCTTATTTGCTTTTAAAATAGAACTTAGGGGACCAGCAGATGCCACAGTGGTTAAGGTGCTGGACTCCCACGTTTTGAGTCCCAGACCTGGTGGCTTGAAAATCACACCAGAGGGAATGTCCATGCTGCAATCCCATCTCCTCTATTCTCCTCCTCAGACATGCAAGCATAGGCACCCAGTGTGATTTTCAAACCACAGGGTCTGGGACTCAAACCACAGTTGGCCATGTGGGAGTCCAGAGACATAACTGCTATGCTGTCTGATGGCCCCAATATGATATATATTTAATGAATAATTTATGAATAAATAAAACTACCCCAAGTCAGAAGCTATTAACCACTCTACAAATGAACTTCAAAACATTCATGGAGAAAGGACAAGTTTATTTTGTGTAAATAAAAGTGTTGAAATATCTGCATATTATAATATACATTTTCTAAGAAGTTTTTGAAGGCTCTTTATACTGTAATCTCAAGTCCCATTCCAGTCACTAAAGTAATTGATCTGGCATGGTTTCCAAAACTGATCATTCCCATTGTTGAGATTCGTTGACTCTTGGGATTGTTGAAGCAGAGTTCATTTAACGATATAATCAGCGGTAACTTTATTGATATTTGGAAGATAGATAGATATATCCCTCATGATACAGATCACATATTTATTTAGACCAATTTTTGCTGACCAAAATTTATTCAGAGATATTACAAGTATTTAATGCACTGTTAGATTACTATAACTTTTCTAGTCCCCTTCAATAAATTTCATAGTCTAGCTCTGAAATATACTCTATATATGCATCAATGTAATTAGAAGCAGAAAACTGAGGCAAGAAAAATAAGCAAAATAAAGTAATGTTAAAGAGTATTACATGAAAAGTAGTGTTAATCTTAGCCATTGGTTGGTTCACATGAGTTTTCAAATCCAGTTGTGTATTAACTTAAGATATGATAATAAAATAAATGCTAAAGAAAATTGGTACTCAACTGAATATTCTTCCCCTTCTTCATCTAGTTTTATGATTATAGAGTTACAAATTTCAGAAGAAATTTTGCTCAACAGAGACATATAAACTCCATCAACTAAAAAAATTAACAAAAGTAATACAAATTATAAATATTTGGCTATTTCAATGTCACCCCAAAATCTCAATTCTGCCTTGGGATGTAAACTCCGAATAAAAAAGAGGGCAAAGTAAATTTTATTTTATTTTTATATAACAGTTATAAAAATCACTATGTTGCAGATAAATGTTTTAATCACCTAACACAGAATGATATATAGTGCTTTATTTAACTACTGATACATTAAAAAAAAAATTAGCAACAAAAAAAACAAACTTTTTATTATCCTCCTAATTCCAAGGGTCAGGAATTTCAGTGTGCTAAGTGGAAATAGCTCATCTCTATTCCATGATGTCTGAGGCATCTTACAGAGCTGAAAATGGCTAAAACAGCCTAGTCAGGGGACATATGGTTTGGACCTTTATTCTTCTCCACAGGGCATCTGCTGAGGCTGTAATCTCCCACATATCTCCTTCAAACTCACCTATCTGCTGCCTGGAATAGAATTGCTAGAATAGCTGTAAACTGACCAGCATTGTTCTCTCTGCAACCTTTCCACTTTATTAGCGTGGACCTTTTCACAGCATGGCAACATCTACAAAGATGGACTTCTTACACAATGTCAGGCTTCCTCTAGAATCAGTGATATGAGAGATAGTAAGTGGAAAATGATAGTCTGTTAAGGCTTGGGTCTGCGATATTCCATAGCCTTGTTTCTACTTTATTTTATTGATCAGAATAGAAACAGAAACTACCAGATTCAAGGAACAGGATGAGAGAGTCTTTTTCCAATATGTGTTAAAAAATAACTGACCAACTGAGTCTTATGCTTTACTGACTGAGTTAAATAGACTAACTGACCATTTTTAATTTGCCACATTTGTCCTCTGCTCACATATTATTTATATATTTTTTTTCATTTGTACTGACCTTCTCTCAAGATCTTTTATTCATTTATATTAAGGCTCAGAGACATGGTTGAGGATATTGTCATCAAAATAAAATCCTGGTACTGACAAAAGCATATTGGGTATAGTTATTTTTCAACCTGAAGTTCCATGAACTAAAGACCAGTTATTCAACATTAGAGACTGAGAGAGGAATAGAATAATTTTAATATATACTCTCATCAAAAAAATAAAAATAAAAATAAGGGGGAAGCTCATGCGGTTGTTGATCTGTAACAATTCTGAAGTTCACTGAAGCCATATCAACTCCTTGGTTAAAATTCTTTATTAGGGCCTCCTGGGAAAAATTGTACATTTCTTGACTCTGTTTACCATATTGTCACTTCTTTCTTCTGAAATATATATGTTTTTTTTCCATAAGAATAATCTGTCTAACCACTGAGTAGTTCTCTTTTCCTGCTTTCTGTCCTTAGTATGTTGGGAATCTATACATCTCTTTTAAATTTGTATTACTGCGATCATTTTCCAAGCTGACACATAATTTACTTTAAAAACTGTGTATAGTCTATGTTTCAAATTATTTTACATTTCGTAATCACATCTGAAAAAAATTCTTCAGTTTTGCTATGAGACTATTATAGGGTATGGATTTCAGAGTCTTCAAATCTTAACAGATCCTTAAATAGATTCTTAGAATTTTTTATTTTTTTTGGTAGGTTTTGCCATGGGACCCATGTACTTGCTGGAGAGGAGAGACAGAGAGAGGGAAAGTAAGAAATAATGCACCATGGTGGATGGCCATGCAGCAATCCTTTCTTCTCTATTCTCCTCTCAGGATTTGAACACACATGCCCAGCACGATTTTCAAGCCACCAGTTCTAGGCCATGGTTGGCCATGTGAGAATCCAGCTGCCTTAACCACCACACCATCTGCCTGCCCTAGATTCTTAGTATCTTAACAGAAAGGTGTTACTAGGTATCCCTTTAAAATTTTTGCAAGGTTTTGTTAATCTAAAGATTCCATCGAGGAAGGAGAGATTAAATAGCATGCAAAAACAATACTCCTATACACCCGCTAAGTCCCCTGTATATGTTGCTATTATTGCATATTACATCTTTATACATCGTATGCCTATAATATGGATTTGTAATTATTAGGCATTTGTCTTTGAACTCATGCACGTAGTAAGAGAGAATCAAGGAATAATATAAATAAATAAAAATAAAAAGCTTATAAATAGACACTTTATGCCTTTCCTAGGTTCTGACCAAAAAATTTTACAATTTCACCTGGAACTTTTTTAGATCCACATTTTATTAACATGGAGACCATTTCTTAATTCTGGAGCCATTTCACTATTTGGGAAAAACTTCTAGGCTTTCTGTATTTTCTCTAAATTCTGCTTGAAGACTAAATCTTTTCTTTCTTAGTACACATCCTCTTCTCTCTTAACATACTGCTAAAGAAGTTAGAGGCACTTTTTATATTGTGTGGAAACTTCCCTGGTCAAATCCACATGTTTGTGAGGTATATTTTCACTTTTCTAATTTAATTAAGGAGGCAGCACGACTAAATATCTGCCTCCACATGACAAGTGCTAGCTTTTCCTTGGGCCTTCAGTACTTTTATTTAAATCAATGACATTTACACTTTGAAATTGTTTTAGACATACAGAAAAGTTACAAAGATATCCCTATATTCCCCCATCCAGCTGCCTCTGCTGCTATGATGTCATAATTCTATAGTAGATGTGTCAAAACTAAGAAACCAGTATCAGTATGCTACTATCAACAAAATCCAACACTTTATTTAGATTTCACTAGTTTGTCTCTAATGTATGCTTTTCTGTTTAGAGATACTAAGATATTATATGTAGTGTACAATGGCTAGTTCTGACACTTTTTTTTTCCCTTTTTCTAATTAGGTTTTTGTTATGGGGTGATTTCCAGTGAAAGGGGAAGGGAAAGTGGGACACTCCCCCTCTCCCCCACCTAGAGTGCTTTCTTCTCCATTCTTTTCTTGGGATTTTGGACACACACACACATGATCCCAGTGTGATTTTCAAGCAAACAGGTCTGGCACTCAAACTGTGGTCAGTCAAGTGGGAGTTCAGTGTCCTCACCACCACACAACCTACTGGGGCCGTGACACATGACTTTTTAAATTATTATTATATCTTCAATATTTAAGTATTCTGATATTTTAAAATAACTCAACAGTTGTCAAAATCTCCACATAGGTAAGAAAAAAGTTTCAGAATATTAACAGAAAGTCAACTGGTCCAGAATCATCAAAAAGTCTCTCTCTCAAAATTGCAGACACAATTTTTGGTGGTTGTATGTGATTGCTTCATTTGCTTCTACTTTTTTTGATAAATATGACTGTGAATCATCATAATAAACCAATCAGGAATAATTTTTGGAAATCATTAAGAGTGTGTGCATGCACGTGAGTGCACATGCTGGTCTTGAGTTTTCCTTCTATTAGCTTGTCCTCAGTTGGCTATAATTAAGCAACTAACCCACTAGACATACTTAGCTTCGTCTGATTGCTCCAGTATATCATTTTCATTTTTGGTCTTTTAATTATATTTCTTCTGCCAGATTCCTACAACTATAAACTAGAGAGGTGAAAGTTTAATAAATACTTAACCACCCTGTTAAAATCTAATATATAATTTTAAGCTATGTTGGACTTAGTCCTTGCTGGTTTAAAAAAAAAAGAGAGAGAGAGAGATGGAGAAAGAGCAAATCAATTTTGCTTTCCAACACTGTAAAGATGATTTTCAGTAGTACTTAAGAACTAAAGGGGGAAAAGTGATTGATAAGGTAATTAAATGATAAAAAGTATCAAGCAAGGATGCAGAAAAAGTACAAATGAGGAAAATGATCAAGTATGCGTGATCAAAAAATTGCAGTATAAAATCATATAAATGATAATTCTTGAAGCAGAAATCTGTTCTTTGTCTATTTTTTAATACCTTTTTAAAAAAGACAATCACTGTGGTTATGCCTTCTCTTCCTCTAACTTTTCCTTTCTTCCCATTAGTGTCATGCTGGTTAAATATGGTAATTACTTCACCATCCATGTCATTTTTCCAGTTAGTTTCATGCCTTTTGTTCAGGAATCAGGAATTTAAAAAATATTAATTATTGACTTCTCTTATTTTTGTAGTCTTTCTGCAATGGTTACAAGTATGCAAGCCAATCACATTATTATTGAGTAACGAGTGGTGTCACACATACCACATGAAAAATTAGTAATTGTTAGAGCTCATGAGCATTGGAAAGTATTTCATATTTAGGTGTATCCAAAACTTTGTAGTTATAATAGGATAAACTATGCCATAAAGCAGTAGTGTCTAAATCACTGACATCAAAATAACACTGCAGAATCCAAATCCTTAGTTTACTACTAGAATATAATTTAGACAGTTGCGTTTCTAACAGCAATCTGGACATTACCTATTAGAGCTTGAAGTATTAATATAGTCACTAAATTAGGTGTTAATTAGCTTTATTAGTGGCATATGAATACCTTGAAATTTCTTCCTACCTGCCTTTCTCTTGCTCCTATTTGTATTCCACCTCTGACTCACTTTCAATTCCTGCACTGGTTCACTTAGTAAGTATATCTGTACTGCTGGTCCTCTAAATTGTGAGGTTTATGTTTCCTGGGTAAAATGGCAGAAGGCAGACCCTTTAGGAGAGCAGAGGAACGTCTGTATCCATAGGTCTTTCTGTTTCTCTCTTCTGCTCTCATTCCTTCTGTTTTTATATACTCCCAGGATTAACCATAAAGGCCCCACTCTAATGGCATTATCGTACTTACCATGAGACACTATGAGGGGCTTAAGTGTCATTTTTGTTTGTTTGTTTTTGTTTTTTAATTTTCAGTTGCCAGAGTCACGTGCTCAAGAGAGAGAGAGACCAGCCCTCAAAGAGGAGAGGTCTTGCCACAATACTTTTTCCAGCATTTCTACATCCCATCAGGATTTGTGGATATGTCCATGCATGCACACATATGTGCCTGGCACGTTGTTCAAGTTTCTAGGACTGAGACTCAAATTATTCTACGTACAATGCCTAATCACTGTGCTATGGGCTGGCCTGTCCCCCTGGATTCCTAATATAAACAGACCTCAATTATTCCATGAGCTTTATCTTCTCTATCACATATACATGTTTAGTAATCTCATCAAGGTTCATAGCTTTTTACCTACTATCCATATTTTCACAACATCCAAGTTAGTGCTTTTAGCTTTGGCCTTTCCAATGAATTCAAGACTCATCTCTTATGCCTAGTAGGTATCTCACACTTAGTACAGTATCTGCACATCTACTGAGATCTGTCTATAGGTCTAGAATACAAACACTTTCCACCATGTCTAGCATATGACCCTATCCAATCTGCATCATTTCTTACTGGAATACTGCAATTGTGTTCTCTCTGCTCTGTGTCCACACAACAACCCACATATTTTATGAAATTACAAAATGACTCCTTTCTACTCTTCTGCCCCAACCATTCCAGTGGCCATGCATTTTGCTCAGAGTAAAAACTTAAACCTTTCTAGTGGCCTTCAAAGTAAATCGAGCCCTCATTTACCTTTCTACCCTCATGCTCTCACACACTGTGCTCCAGTTATACTGGTGCCCTTGGTCTGCTGATCACTGGTGGGCAGAATCCTGCCGTGGGGACTTTCCACTGGTGGTTCTCTCTGCCTGGAAGACTCATCCCCAGATACTTATTGCACTTTAAAATCCCTGTTTACAGGCCATCTTGTCAATAAGACTCACCTGACTACCTTTTTTAAAAAAACAAAACAACAAAAAACAAACCAAAAATCTGCCACCAAGACTTCTATCAGCCCTTTCTCTGATCTTTATTTCTCCAATTAACTTACCACCATATAATATAATGTATGATTTTGTTTTATCTGTTTATTAATACATACAGGCTCCTAATTAGAGCAACTGATAGTAGGATTTCAATAAATTTGGGAAATGAGAGAACAACATAAAGAATGAATATATTCATAAGCAAACAAATACAAGAAAAATCCTTCTTAGAAAGGTTCAGAAATTTTTACCAAGGTTACAATAAAGCCAATGTTTCAAATCTAGTCTTTCTGATTCCAAAGCCTATTTTTCAATAGAATAAGTATACTAAGTTTCAAGGCCTGTACTAGGTTTTAGATATATAAAGATAATAGATTATGGAATTACACCCAGGAATTTACAGCATAGTGAACACACAAGTAAAAACTAATTTTAATCATTTGTTAGGTTTTTTTATAGTACGATCTTCCCAAAAGCACATATTTTTTAACATATTACTTTTTTTTTTTGGTCATAGGGCATATGTGCTTACCAGAGACAGAGGGAAAGTGAGAAATCACCCTCCAAGGCACATGGCCATGCCACAATCCCTTTTCCTTCATTCTCCTCTCAGGATTTTGGGCATGCACACGAATGTCTCTGGCATGCCTTTCAGGTCACCAAGTCTGGCACTCGAACAAGGGAATAGTTCATATGGAATCTAGTGTCCTAACTACCATGCCATCTGCTGGCCTTGAGCTAAGTCTTTAAAGATTAAAAGTCCACCAGCTATTTACAATGTATAGAGGAATGGAAAGAGTATTTTGAGAGTATTATATTCTCTCTCACATAGAGACAATACAAAATTTGGGTACAACTAGAGCTCAGGGAAAGTAGAAAGGTGGTGGATTTTAAAGGAAAAAGATTAGGACTGGTCCAGGCTCAGAAGTTAAACCCTGTGCATAGATGGCCAGATACTATATGGTTGATATTGGTTCAAATTCCAGATCCAGCAGCTTGAAAAACACAGCATGTGCAGATCACATCCCACTGGGGATACTTTCTCTATCTCTGTCTCTCTATCTCTCTCTGACATGCATATCCATGATCAAATAATAAAAAAAAGACTAGAATAAATAGAACCTAAGACATCCCTTTGTTTTTCAAATGTTAATCCAATTACAGTAATAAGCAAAGCTCTTCAGCCAGAAATAAAAAATTTTAAATCCTAGAATCCTGCATAGTCACTGTAACCACACTAGATGTTTCAGAAAATTTACCATATAGAAGACACTCTAAGCAAGTCTGCAACTTCATTACCACAAGACATTTAACTTAGGCACCAGTCTAACTCTTTTGGACTGACTTGGACATAGAAAGAATTGCTTTTGATCTGCAATTAGATGTCCATTTGATTACCAGAGACAGAGGGAAAGTGAGAAATCACCCTCCAAGGCACATGGCCATGCCACAATCCCTTTTCCTTCATTCTCCTCTCAGGATTTTGGGCATGCACACGAATGTCTCTGGCATGCCTTTCAGGTCACCAAGTCTGGCACTCGAACAAGGGAATAGTTCATATGGAATCTAGTGTCCTAACTACCATGCCATCTGCTGGCCTTGAGCTAAGTCTTTAAAGATTAAAAGTCCACCAGCTACTTACAATGTATAGAGGAATGGAAAGAGTATTTTGAGAGTATTATATTCTCTCTCACATAGAGACAATACAAAATTTGGGTACAACTAGAGCTCAGGGAAAGTAGAAAGGTGGTGGATTTTAAAGGAAAAAGATTAGGACTGGTCCAGGCTCAGAAGTTAAACCCTGTGCATAGATGGCCAGATACTATATGGTTGATATTGGTTCAAATTCCAGATCCAGCAGCTTGAAAAACACAGCATGTGCAGATCACATCCCACTGGGGATACTTTCTCTATCTCTGTCTCTCTATCTCTCTCTGACATGCATATCCATGATCAAATAATAAAAAAAAGACTAGAATAAATAGAACCTAAGACATCCCTTTGTTTTTCAAATGTTAATCCAATTACAGTAATAAGCAAAGCTCTTCAGCCAGAAATAAAAAATTTTAAATCCTAGAATCCTGCATAGTCACTGTAACCACACTAGATGTTTCAGAAAATTTACCATATAGAAGACACTCTAAGCAAGTCTGCAACTTCATTACCACAAGACATTTAACTTAGGCACCAGTCTAACTCTTTTGGACTGACTTGGACATAGAAAGAATTGCTTTTGATCTGCAATTAGATGTCCATTTGAGAAACTACTACAGTAAATGCTGATTGAAAGCTATCCTTGTCAGCTCCCAATTCCAATCATAGCCCAAATACCACATGAGTAGCTTTTCACTCTAGGGATAATAAATGGTGAGTTAAAAAAGCAAGGGGAAGAGAAATGAGATAAAGAAACAGAGAAAATTCAACCAAGGAACATGAAGAGAGTAACAATTAAGAAATTCT
Source organism: Tupaia belangeri chinensis (assembly GCF_000334495.1). Lineage (NCBI taxonomy): Eukaryota > Metazoa > Chordata > Mammalia > Scandentia > Tupaiidae > Tupaia > Tupaia belangeri. Next base: position 1,319,757 of record NW_006204563.1, read on the forward strand.
TGAAAATGACTCCAAAGGTAAATATGGACTAATAGTCATTTATGATACCTCTCCCTGCACTAGTCAAGTAGGAAGAGAATAAATTCTCCCTCCAAGAGATCAGGTTTGTCACAAGGCACAATAACCCTCGCAAAGACTCATAAGAGGATTTGTCATGAGCTCATTTTAGTCTGTTTTTATTAGGAATGAACAAAGAGAATCCTAAATTTATTTTTTCAATGAGTAGATAATTTAAAATTATTAAAACATTTGAAAAGAAGGAAGTTACAAATTACAGAAGGAAGGAGAAAGGAAAAATTAAAGCTGGCATGGACATTTGAAGACTACTTTGATGTTATTGGGTCATCGGAAAAGTCATGACACATTTTTCTGTTTTTCTATGCAAAAATGCATTGTGACTTTTCCAATGACATAATATTTATTTTGATAAAAACCTGAAAACAGATCATTGTTTCTCTCCTTTCTCTTAGGAGAGAGAGAGAGAAAGATCTGAAAATAAGGTAGAAAATGAAAATATAGTGGCCAGCATGAAGCGTGGTGAAGGCACTCGACTTCCACATGGTCTACTTCTGGTTTGAGTCCTGGACTCAAGTATGAATCTGGACTCCTATCTCTCACCATTAACAAAAATCAACTCAAAGTGGGTCAAAGAGAGAAACCTAAGACCTTAAACTATAAAACTACTACTGAAAAACACTGGGGAAATTCTTGGAGAAATCAAAGTAGGCAAAAACTTCTTAATAAGACCACCAAAGCACACACAATAATCACAAAAATACACAGGTGGGATTATATCAGATCAAGAAGCCTGTGCACAGCAAAAGATATAGTAATTAGTATGAATTGACAACCCTCGGAATGGGATAATATTTTTGTAAACTATGCCTAATATAAGGGTCTGATAACCAGAATACACAGGCGAGTAGAAATGGCATATATGCATATGTGTCCAAAATCCCAAGAGGTGAATGAAGGAGAAACGACTAAGGCTTGGACATTCCCCCAGGGGGATATCTTGCTTTTCCTCTCTCCATATCTGTCCATCTCTCTCTTTCTATGGCAAGCACATACATCTTTTTTCAAATTTATTTCTTTTTGTATATACATTCAATCGCATTCTTTAGCTTACAATGTGAGCATTTCAATATGTGAACATTTCTCCCCAGTCCCATTGACCAAAATATCTTTAACCAATAACACCACACCTCCCCATCCTGTCAATGATCTACCTCTGTATCCCTTCTCCAAATGTCCTGGGTTAGACCCGACTCCTCCACATACACCTCGTCTGACATTCACACCCATCTCTTGTGTTTGTACAACCGTTAGTCAATCAGTTTCAGTCATAGAATGCAGACATTCTATATATGTTAAGTGGGGACATACAATGTCTCTCCTTCATAGCCTGGCTTGCCTCATTCAGCAGTAAATCTTCCATATTTTTCCACTTTCTGTCAAAAGCCAGGGTTTTGTTGGTTTTTATGGCTGAGTAGTATTCCATAGAGTATATGTGCCACAGTTTTTCAATC
>NW_006204563.1:1321335-1321544 GCF_000334495.1 Tupaia belangeri chinensis
GCAAGCACTTTTCCAATGAAGAATTCTTCTGTCCTTTGGGTAGATACCAAGGAATGGGATTACTGGATCATATGGTAGATCTATTTGTAGATTTTTGAGAAATCTCCAAATTATTTTCCACAGTGGCTGGACCAATTTACATTCCCACCATCAGTGTAAAAAAATTCCCCTTTCACCACACCCCCGCCAACACTTATCATTTTTTGTTT
>NW_006204563.1:1322082-1322505 GCF_000334495.1 Tupaia belangeri chinensis
AAAACTGGATTTCAACTTGCAGAAAGATGAATCTGAACCCCTACCTCTCACCTTAGACAAAAATCAAGTCAAGGTGGATCAAGGATCTAAATCTAAGACCTCAAACTATAAAGCTGCTCCAGGAAAACACTGGGGAAACTCTGGGAGTAAGGAAAGAATTCTTAAATAAGACCCTCAAAGCACAGTCAATCATCCCCAAAATAGACAAGTGGGATTACATCAGACTAAGAAGTTTCTGCATGGCAAAAGACACAGTAATTAGTGTGAATTGACAGCCCTCAGAATGGGAAAATATTTTTGTAAATTTTGCATCAGATAAGGAACTGATAACCAGAATACACAAGAAACTAAAGAAGCTGTTTGGAAAAAAAAGATGATCAACCCTATTAAAAAATGGGAGAAGGAGTTGAAAAAAAAAAAAAC
>NW_006204563.1:1322729-1368204 GCF_000334495.1 Tupaia belangeri chinensis
CTTTTTCCACCCTCTTCTCATAATGTCCCCAGTTTCCATGACTATTTACCATGCCTCTATATTTACTAATATTTCAGTTTCTTCCAGAGTGTGCAGACGGTTGGTACATACTAAGTAGAGACACATAATATCTCTCTCATAGCCTGGCTTGCTTCACTCAGCAGTAAATCTTTCATTTTACCAATTTTCTATCAAATGCCAGGGTCTTGCTTTTTTTGTTTTGTTTTGTTTTGGTTTTGGTTTGTTTTTATGGCTGAGTAGTATTCCATAGAGTATATGCACCATACTATTTTAATCCACTTATCTGTTTCTGGACATGTGAGTTGGTTCCATGTCTTGGCAATTGTGAATAATGCCACAATAAACATAGATGTGCAAGCATTTTTCCAACTAAGTGTTTTCCTATACTTTAGGTAGATACCCAGGAATGGAAATGCTGGATCATATGGTAGTTCTATTTGCAGACTTTTGAGGAACATCTATACTGTTTTCCACAGTGGCTGGACTAATTTACATTACCACCAGCAGTGTAAGAGAGTTCCCTTACCACAGCCTCATCAACACTTATCAGGAAAGTGTGTGTGCATGCCCAAAATCCTGAGGAGATTGGAGGAGAAGAGATTGCAGCATGGTACGCCCTGGGGGAGGGGGTGATTTCTCACTTTATAGCTGTCTGTCTCTGTTTCTCTGGTGAATACATGTGGCTCATAACAAAAATCTCTAAATAAAAATAAAGAAAATGATGAGAAATGCACAAAATGAGGTGATAGGTTCCACTCTGATTTTATTTTCTGGTGGCAGTGCTATAAGAATCTGGCTTTTGGAAGAGACCAGCATCAATCCTTTGAAATCTAGTACTATGGCTCCTGCAAACAGAGAGGTCTTCATGGGAAAAGCCTGGGATCTGGAAGGAACTGCTTTGTGTGTGGACTATCCACCAACCCTCATTCTGGCCCTAGTGAAGATTCCGACAACTACCTATTTTTTTGTTCTGTTTAATTACTGCTATTTTAAAAATTGACTTTGACAATTTACATGCCATGTGTGTTCATGTACAAGTTCATATTACTTCACATCTTCATCAACACTTGCAACTTCATAGTGTTTCATTTCAATCATTTGAAGGATATTAAATAAAATTGAATTAAAATATTTCATATTCCTCACTGATAATACATTTAATATATTTTTATCTAACGTTCAGCCATTCAAACTATCTTGTTTTATGAAATGCCTATTTATACAGTGTTTGAGATTTGTTTTAGTTATTGTTTTCTTTCTATTAGTTTATTTGTCTTATTTATCTAAAACACGTCTACATATATTCCATATTAGTGAAAAATTATTAATAAATGTATTTATTGAAGTGTTATTACTAGAGTTCATTTTACTTTTTGCTTATTTTTATCACATTTCCTTTTCTTCTATGTTTCCTTCTCTTTGTTTATAAATTATGTACTCATTCATTATTTTTAAGGGTTATAGTAGCAATTTTGACATGTATATTTAGCTTAAAATGAGTATCTGGTGAGCCGGCACTGAATTCCCACATGGCTGACTGTGGTTCAAGTCCTGGACCAGGCAGCTTGCTCTCTCTTTCTCTCTGCCCCTCTCTGGTCAAATTGAAATAAACAAATGAATAAATAAATAAAAATCCAAAATTAAAAAAATGAGTTTCTGAAGTTAATCAATATATTTACTGTATTTCAAAATTTCCAATCATGTATTACTTTCTTAAAAAGAACTTCTATTATAATTGATTTTTAATTTTACATATTAACATTTTTCTAACTTTTAAAAAATACCAAATTTTGAATATACTCCAATGATTCTTTATTGCCTTCCTTTGTTCCTACATTTTCAATCTTCTTTTTGGGATAATTTATCCTTTCAGGAGTTTATTCTTTCATTGTCTCTTCCTTTGAAAATTTGTTAATAATTTTTACTTGTCTGAAGCTATGCTTACTTTGCTCCCTCTCTCTATAGATAGTTTTAACTAGATTTACTATTCCAAGTGACAAGTATTTTCTTTTAGCACTTTTCTTGAAAGTAATTGGAAACATTACAAATACAATTCATTATATTACAAAACTAAAAGGCATTCTAAATTTCAACAGTAGTAAATAATCTGAAAAACTTTAAAGTATTACCTGTTAAATAAATGTATTATGTGGTTGAAACTATTTTTTAAGGAATTACTTATTTAATCTTTTTATTTATTATTATTATTATTATTAATTTGTTGTAGGGCACATGGGCCCACCAGAGAGAGACAGAAGAGAGAGAAAGGGAAAGTGAAAAAGCAAGCCACCCAATCCTGACTCAAACCACAGTCAGTCATGTAGGACTCCAGTGCCGTAACCACCATCTACCTGCTGCCTCCCAGGTTGAAGCAATTTTTGCTGAACCACTTAAAAGCTGCTCATAGTCAGTGATTCAGCAGTGAAATGTAACATTGTGTGAGACAATCACACAAAGATGGTTCTTGGTTCCAGTTCAGAGACATCTAATATGTTGGCTTGCCCATGATCTGGGGTGGGCTGAAGAATCATAGTGTTGGGATTCTGTCCAGGGTGCTGTATCTCTCTCTGTATTTCTCTCTCTATCCCTGTCCCTTTCTGTCTCTGTCTCTCTAACTCATGGAAGAAATTAATAAACTATTTTTTAAAGAATGTTTTTATTCAGGACCAGCAGGTGATATGGTGGCTAAGGTGCTGGATGCTCCCATATGGCCAACCACTTGGCCATCTCACTCTCTCTCTCACTGTCTCTGGTCAAATTAAAATAAATGAATGAATAAATAAAACTAAATAATGTTTTAATTCATTTTTGTTTATTATTTTTTAATTCATTTATTTTAGAGAGAGAGAGAGAGAAAGTGAGAAAGCAAGTCGCCAGGCCTGGCACTGGAACCGCAGTTGGCCATGTGGGAATCCAGTACCTTAACCACCATACCACTTGCCGGCACCAAAATGGATAAACTTTTAAAATAAAACTAAGAAAAGCTGCAGAGCCATGTGAGTTACTAGCATATATTTAACATCTAAACTATACATTTTTTATATATATATGTGCATAAATATATATATATATGTGTACACACATGTATGTGTGTGTGTGTGTATATATATATATATATACACACACACACATATATATATATGGCATTTATTAGCTAGACAGATAAACAGACATGGATAAATGACACCTAGGTGGGAGAGAAACCAAGCCATTGAAGGAAGACATCTATATTTGTTGACCATAAGTGTCTATATGATATATGGGAATATTGATAAGCTTTGCATTATTTAACTTATTTGTAAATTTTAAATTTTATGAAATAAAAAAAAATTGGTTGAGGAGAATAAGAAAAATAAAATGGTTGAGAAATAATTCAGTGATCTGAAGCATGATTTAAAGAGACCAAATTGTTTACGACTCCCACATGGCTACTACAGCTCTCTGAGCCAGTAGTTTGAAATTCATGCCAGGCACATGTACAGGATTGCCCAAAATCCCAGTAGGAGAGTGGAGGAATTCCATCATGGCCAACCCTGCTGGGGTTGATTTTTCACTTTCCCTCTCACTGTTCACTGTCTCCCTCAGGTGTACAGGTGCTCTATGACAACCCCCCCAAAAAATAAAAAGATATCAAATTGTGATCTAAAGTTTAACAAGGATTAAAAACATTTGATTTCAACTGGAGCATTTTGATGTCATTGAACAGAAAGTTTATGCTTATTATTACAGATAAAATTTTGTTGGTCTGATAAAGAGTATCTGGTGAAAGCATAAAACAAACACATGTACTTATAAGGAAATTCAAGAAATATTTCACTTTAAAAGCAAAAACAGTCATGGGGTGCACAATCGCCTCATTGTATTTGGTTCTACCTTAATCACCAAGAAAAGTAAATAACTAGAATAAAAGATATAAAGATTAGGAAAATAAAAAAATACTGTCATTATTTGTAAATATGTTTCTACTTTTTAATTGTTTTTTGTTTGTTTGTTTGCTTTTTTGTTTGCCCTTGGGCACATGCACTTGCCAGAAAGGAGAAAGACAGAGAAAGGGAAAGTGAGGAGTTGCCTTCCAACGAGGTGGCCACATCACAATCTCCTCTCCTCCTCCGTTATCCTCTCAGCATTTAGGGCACACATGCGCATGTAGCTGCTGTGATTCCAAGCCACCAGGGTCTGGATCTTAACCAGACTGACCATGTGGGAATCCAGCCACCTTAACCACCATGCCACCTGCTGGCCTGTTTCTACTTTTTTTTGTTTTGTTTTAATACAATGAAAACTATTGGACTTGAAGACATGAAAAACATCTTTATCATCATTATACAAAGTTTGACTATGCTGATATTCAAAAGGACTAAAGGGTTAGTAGCTATTTCGAATTAAATATGCTAATATGATATCACCTCTAAGGCAGTAAAATTTGTCCCTGAAGGTGAAGAAAGTTGGATGGTACAACTATTTAGGAGTCTCCAATTCTCAACCCAACTGTACTTAGGAGAAAAAGAAAAAGTCTAAAATGTTCTTTGAACCTAAGAGAGGTATACTGAAGAAAAAAAAAAAAAGAAGAAGAAGAAAATTAAATACACGGGAGGCAGAGGCTGACCCCAGAGTGCAATAGTTAAACACTGGACAGAGAAAGTGAATCCCTCATGGCCCATCACTGTTTGATTCCCAGCTCTGGCAGATTAAGAAACATGGAGGGTGCATGTGCATGCGTGTCCCCAATCCTGACAAAATGCAGATATTTAAAAAAAGGGGATTGCATCTATAAACATGTCCCCACTGAGCAGACTTCCTTTTCTTTGCACGTGCCCACTGGCAATAGAAATAAATAATCACAAGGTTAAAATATGAAGGAGAGGGATCAGCAGATGGTATAATGGTTATGTCACTGGACTTTCACATGACTGACTACGGTTCAAGTCCCAGACACAGTAACTTAAAACTCATGCCGGGTGCATATGTGTGAGTTACCAAAATCCAGAGAGGAGAATGGAGGAGAATGGACTGAGGCATAGTCATCCCCCTGCAGGGTGATTTTTCACTTTCTGTCTCTCTGTCTCTCACTGTCACTCCAGCTATTGCACATGCCCTATAGCAAAAATCTCTCTCAAAAAAATAATAAAATAAAATAGAAAGAAATTACTCTTAAGAATAAATTCATCTTATTATTTTCAAATTTAAGGTACAAACTCTGTTCATGCTGTAGGTTTCTGCAGGTCAGCTCTAGCCTTGCTCCTCACTGTGTTCACACTAGGACCCAGAATGATGGAGCAGCTTCTATCTGAAATGTAGCCATTGGAGGAAAAGGAACAGACCAAACCAGGCACTCACTCTTGAAATGTTGCCCAGAAGTAACATATGTATCATCAGGCATATATATCGAGTCATGGGGAAAATCATGACACATTTTTTTCCATAGAAAAACATAGAAATATATGACTTTCTCAATGACCTAATAAAATGACCAAGTTTAATCTGGGAGTCATAGGGAAATATAAGTCTCCCTCAAGGGGAGTTCCAAGTATTTTCAAACTGTAATACTGACTACCAAAACAGTAACAAATAGTACCATTCAAAATATCAACTAAAAAAAAGGAATCTAGGAATAAATATCATAAGAGATACTCAAGACTTTCACAAATAAAATATTAAAACATTACTAGAAGATAATGACAATAAAAACAAATGATGATGGCACAACTACTCACCAACTGATTTAATTCAGCTGCAATTTAGAGTTACTAACACACATCTCTAATAATTTGACAAGTTGACTTTAAAATGTCTATGTTAGGATAAAATATCAAAAATAGCCAGTCATTCTTAAAATATAATGAGGTGAGGAGACTTGCTATATCAGATATCAAACTATTTTAATAAAACTCAATTAATTCAGTGTGATCTCAGTATGGGAATAGAGAAATTGACCATTAAATCAAAATCTGAGCAAATCCTTGTGGTACAATGGAAGTGACATTTTAGTGTAGTCTAGAATAGAGAATTACTCAATATATGATGCTAGAGGAAAGTAACTACTTGAGAGAAAAATAAAATTGGTTCACTGCCTCACACTAAACAAATCAATTCCAGGTTTATCGAAGTATGAAAGAACAGAATAAAATATTGTATATCTATTATGAAAAAACACAATAACTTTAGAATTTAAGGTTAGGAAATATTTTATATTAGAAAACTAAAAAAAATAAAGGAAAATATCAATAAAGTTATTACATTAAAATTAATCTTTGCTATTCATGAAAAAAATTCTACAGAGATGAATGACTAGGTCTAACTTGGGAGAAACTACTTACAATTAGCATGATCATAAAGTAATTAATTTGCAGAGTATAAAATATTCCTTTCCATTAATAAGATAAGCAACCCCATTTAAGAGGAGAAAAAGGAATTTGGGCAAATTGGCAGCAGGTATTTCATGGAAGTAGAAAAAAGAATAGCCAATCATTATGTGGAAACTATAAAGAGGCCAGAAAGTAACCAAGTGGTAAAACAGAATGCTCTTCAAGGCTATCCTACATGGGATGGTTCCCTGTTCAAGTCCAGAGACCTCCCTGAGTATGCAACACACACACACACACACACACACACATGCACCCATGATCAGAGGATGGCTGAAGGCTGGAAGTGTTTTGCATCATTGGGATCCTCTGGGGGTTACTGTCTATCTGTCTTATCTTTCTGTTCCTCTTACTCATGGAATAAACAAACAAACTTAAAAAAAAATCAGTATTAGAGATGTGTTAATTAAGCACAAAATACTGTATCTAGAAGACCAACAAAATTAAGTCTTGATTTTCATGTTGGTTAGGACATAGAGCAATAACAGCTTTAACACACTTCTGGAAATAAAGGACAGAATAGAGAAAGTCAGAAATAATATTATCTTTATAATCTAGGTCAAATATGCTGAATTAGACAAATAAGAGGCAGAGATTCAAGAAATATGTTTCTTAAAAGCATAAATGTAATTCCTAGGTGTGGAATTCGGTCATATTTTTAAACATTCAATAATCACCCAATCAATTTTCATTTTTCTCTTTTATTTTGTATATATGTCCTTTCATTTTTAACCCTCAGGTAGTTGTTCATAAGAAGAATATTTACATTTTAAATGTAAGAAACATGGGCTATGAAAATAAGACTCAAAATTTGGAATTGGATTTTGCCCCAATTCTTAGACTACATATGGAATAGAGACTTTGGGTGGTCTCATTGCATACCTTGTAATTAAAATACAAGCCTACATGGTATTTAAAGCAGGTGTGAGCTCAAACTGTTAATTGAACTATAAATTCATGCTCTTGCACCTGAAGAGGATTCGTTTGTATGCACATTTTCAAACATATTATAAAAGAATTACCAACATATGTTGTGTATTCTGTACTATTAAGTCACAGAACAGGCAATGGCAATTCACCAATATAAGTGTGGAGCAGGTGTTAAGTGGCATCACAGATGTGATATGACTGAGGGAAATACTGTAATTCAGTGCAGTAGGTAGGGTTATTTTCTAAAAACTTTCTTCCAAACCGTTCTGTAGCAGAAGATCATGCAATTGAAGATATTATAAAGATTGTGTTAAAGGGAGACAAATTAAAAGATAGTTAAAGAGCAGGAAATCCACCTCCATAAGACTGCAAGTTACAATTTTCTTTTGAGGTCTTGAACTATACCTTGAACTTTGATAAAAGTTTGATAAACCTGTTTATCACCAGAAAAGCAATCATTTCTCCAGGAGATCTTGATATTAGATGTTTAGATGTTTACACCTATCTGTTACATCAAAGCACTACTCTAGTAAAAGGTAATGAACCCAAGAAATCATTATATGGAGCATGTTAAATTCACTCTAGTTATTTTTAATACATTATTTATAATACATTGCCAGACAGCAAAACTAGACTTACCAAAAAGTTAAAAATTCAAATGATTTTGAATCCTTTGAAATTTCTAGACTTTAAAAACTAAGATAAGATATTCTTTAGACATAAGATTTTGCCCTTTTAAAATTTCATCAGGTCTTAGCCAATGACCTACTAAGACCACAAACACTTTGTAGAAATTTTAGGGCAGACTCCTGTGGATTGGTGTCAATCTCTGTGATGCTACCTCAGAAATTGCTTTGGGCAAGAGAAACAAATGTTGACTACTGAACCCAGAGTTGACTTGATAAAAGTGATAGCATAACATGACCTTCACAATTTTCTACAGGAAGACAGTTTGTTGAGCAGGATCAAAAGCAAATGTAATTCCAAATAAAAAAAGTAAATGTGATGAAATATTAAGGATATTAAAAACAAAGGTAAAGTTAACATGAAATAAACTAGGTTGAATAAATTTTATGTTAAGAGTGGTCCTGTTACCATGTCTCTAATGGTTAATTTTATGTGTAAATTTGGCTGGGCCATAGCAGCCAAGCATTATTCTTGATGCATCTGTGAGGATAATTTTTTGTTGAGATTAGCATTTAAATCAGTCAATCTTGAATGCAGAACATTAACCTCCATGTCAGGGGGCCTCACCAGTTGAAGTCCTTAACAGAGTAATGACACCTTCCTAGTGCAAGAGAGAGGTCTGCCAGCAGATAGCCCTTAGATATGAACCAGGTCTCTCAGTTACCAAATAACATTGCAGATTTTGGAAATTGCTGGTCATCATAATTACACGAACCAATTTCATGAAATAAATCTCACAAGATATATAAAACATGTATGTGTGTATATGTGTGTGTGCATATATATACACACATATATACACACATGTATACATATATATATGTTTTATGTATACACACACACATACACACACACAACAAACACATCTTATTTGTTCCATATCTCTCTGGAGAACCTTGACTAATGTAGTTTTTGGCACTAGGAGTGGTTCTAGTACAAGAGAATCATAAATATGAGAATATACGTCAGGGTTCTCCAGAGAGAAAATCAATAGGATAGTGTTAAATTGAACTACACAGGCCTAAGAAGGACTCCATATACACATACTTGAGTTCTTGTAAACAAATCACTACCTCACTTAGGCATATGATTTTCTTTTCTTGTCAAGAATTAATTATTTGGGACCAGCAGATTGCATAGCAGTTACACTGCTGGACTCCCATATGGCCAACAGCAGTTCAAGTCCTGGGTCTGGTGACTTGAAACTCACGACAAGCACATGAGATCTCGGGAGGAGATGGAGTAGAAGATATTGCAGTGTGGTCATCCTCCTAGGGGGTGATTTCTCACTTTCCCTTTCACTGTGCCCTGTCTCTCTGTGTCTGTGTCTGTCTCTGTCTCTCTCTCCAGAAAGCACATAGATTATAAGGCAAAAACTTTTCAAAAATTATTACTCAATTTGATGTATTATTATTATTTTTTAATTTGATATAAGGTATATGCACTCATTCAAGAGAGACAGAGAGAGAGGGAAAGTGATAGTCAGACATGTGGGAGTCCAACACCTTAACCATCACATCTGCTGGCTCCATGGTAACTGCTTCCTTATCAAATAGCTGAGTCATAGCCAATCACAACAGCCATGCTGCAGTCAATCACACATGGCCCCGCTATTTAAACTGTGTTCAGATAGACTAACACCAAGCTATAACAAACCAATCTATCTGTTTCTCTATCTCACTTTTGTTTTCTGTATGACACTTTCCTTTTCCTGCCTATAAATGTTATTTGATCACAAAGTCCCTTGAGATTCTTCAGAAGCACTTCTGGAGGGCTGCTCAATTCATGAATCATTCTTTTCTCAAATAACTCTACTAAATTAATTACGTCTAAAGTTTTCTTTTAATGATCGATGATTGCTAGGTAGATGAGAGATAGATAAGAAGAACTGTTTGGGGGAATTGACTTATGTTGTTATGAAGCAGAGAAGACCCATGATTGGCCCTCTATAAGCTGGAGAACTGGTTGGGCTGGTAATATGGCTAAATCCAAGTCTGAAGGCTTCAGAACCAGGGATCGCTGATGTTTTAACTCTCATTCTGAAGCTGAAGACCTGAGAAACCAGGGGCCTTCTGATGCAAGTCCCAGAATCCAAAGGCCAGAGAACCTGGACATTGGATGTCCAAGGGCAGAAGAAAGATATCCCAGCTCCAGAAAGGAAAGTGAATTTGCCTTTCTTCTGTTTTCTTTGTTTTGGGTTGTTTTTTTGTTTTGTTTTGTTTTGTTTTTGTTTTGTTTTGTTTACCCTGCCTCCATGTTGTTCTATCTGGGCCCCAGCTGTTTGGATGGTTCCCATGCACATATAGGGCAGATCTTTCCCACCCAGTCCACTGACTTGTATATCAATCTCTTCCAGAAACACATTCATAGACACATCCAGAGCTAATACTTTACCACCTATCTAGATATCCTTAACCAAGACAAATTGGCACATAAAATTAATCATCTCAATGCTTTTTATAGTTCATTCTGAGGTTTTAGGATTGGCTCTCTAATCTGGTTATATTTAAAGACACTAATGACTCTACATACAGTATAAAGAAAATACCAATCCTCTTTGGTCTAGTGTGACAATAGAGATATTCAAAATATCACCACTGAATCCTTCTCATCAAACACTTATCAGAGGCAAGGATTTGGAGACTACGTATGTCCTACCTGAGAATGTTTTTTGCCAAAACAACATGCAAAAAATGTTTGGCTGGTTACTCTTATTTTTGTTGGACAAAGTAGGTAAAGAAAAGGATGAACTCAGGAATTCAAACTCCCAGTTCAACACCATTCAAATGACCGGAAATCTGCCTGACTTAAAATAGACCTGTATTTCTGGATCTAATGCTTTCAGGGACAAGAGCAATGAAGATATTCTGCTGAGAAGTCACCCTGCCTCCATGCACTGACTGTCTAGATAGTCTAAGTGTAATTTAGCCAATCATCTGATTATTATTAGGATCAACATATTCTTCAATTCCCACTGAATCTGTGACACAAAGGGAGAAAAATGAGACACCAAAGAGTTTGCAGACCACTTCCTCCTGTGCACCTCTGATTGCTCAGATTGAATTTCTAGAAAATAAGAAGAAATGAATAATCCATCAGATGACTAGAAATCACCACAGAGGCACAAGAAATATGAGAAACCTAGAAAATACCTATCCCCCAAGGAAAAAGAATTACTCCTCTTCAACCACAGATAGTACAAAGAAACTCAGAAATGTCTAATAAGGAATATAGAATATTCATAGTGGCAAAGCTGACAGAGATGGAAGAAAAGAAAAACAATGAACTCTAGAAGAAAAGAGCTGATGATTCCAGGAGGTGAGGAAGTTCTTGCAAGAGCTAAAAGAGGAAATACACATCCATAAAAAAAAATCCAGTGGAACTGTTGGAGATGAAGGCTATAATTCAAGAAGTTAAAACCTCCATTGAAAGTTTTAAAACCAGAATAGACCATACAGAAATTCAAATCTCAGATGAAAAGAACAGAATTGCTTGACTAGTAAAATCCACCATGAAGACTGAGAAAATAGCCCAAAAGAATGCAAATAATAAACAAGAAATACTAGGTACCATTAAACATCCAAACATCTGGGTAATCAATACCCCAGAAGGTGAAGAGACTAATAAGGACATTGATAATCTATTCCATGAAATCCTGGAAGAAAACTTTCCAAATCTAGGGAGGCATTCAAAGATCCAGACCCAAGAAATACAAAGGACCTGAAATAGAATCAAACCAAGAAGATCTTCTCCAAGACACATTATAGCCAGAATGATCAAAATCACAAAGACAAGATACTAAGACTATATTAGCAGATAAGTTCTAAGTCAAATGGACAAAACCTAACTTGAATCATAAAAGTGTCAGGAGAATCAACGAATTCCTAAGATTCAGGCACTTTTCTGAACCAGAACCACTTAAATGAAGGGGAAAATAGGCATTCTTGAAGATAGTTATAAGGTCAGATGATCAAAGAAGTTTTTTTTGGAGAGGTTTTTGCTATAGGGCATATGTGTTCGCCAGAAAGACAGAGTGAGACAGAGAGACAGATGTCAAGAAATTACTCCCCAGGGAAAATGGCCATGCCACAATATCTTTTCCTCCATTCTCCTCTCAGGATCTTGGGCGAGTTTAAGCCACCGGGTCTGGGACTCGAACCATTGTCGACTACATGGGAGTCCAGCAACATAGCCATTACGCCAACTGCTGGTCCTGATCAAAGAAGTTTTATCTCAAGTTTTATCACAAGTGAATCTTGTGGCTTCTCAAACCCATCTTGTGTTTATTTCTCCAATTCTGGAATATATATTTAGAATGGCTGCATTCAGGAAACCACACTGTTTTTCTGACTATGGCATAAAAACAATTAGGTGGGAAATGTAGAAGTTGAAGGTACTAGAACTGCCTTGATATAGAAAAATTTAAATATAGTAAACCAAAATATTTATGTCTTCCTGGAGATTGCAAAGATTAGTGTCACCATCAATGGCACTAAAAATGCAGGTATGGTAATTTCTACCAATGCACCTATTTGACTTGTGCAAAAGACAGATGAATCTTGGAAAATGACAGTGGATTTTTGTAAACATAACCAGGTAATAACTTTTAATCACAATTGTCATACAAGATGTGGTTTCATTGGTTAAGCAAATTAACGTACTCTCTGGGATCTAGTATGCAGTTATTTATCTGGCAAAAGTTCATTTTCTCATTCTTGATAATAAAGTGAACCAGACACAATTTACTTTCAACTAGCAAGGCCAGCAATACACCTTCATTGCCCTACCTCAGTAGTACATCAGTTCTCCAGCCCTGTATCATTTTGATCACCTTTCCCTTCACAAGATATACAATTGTCCATTGCATTAACACTGAGCAAAACTATCAACTACTTTATACCTCCCAGTAAGACGTTTGTGTGTCAAAGTGTGGGAAATGAGTCTAGCTAAATTTCTGGGATTTTTCACTTCAGTGAAATTTTTACAGGTCTAATGGTATGGACATGTTGAGATTAGCCTGGAAAGATGAAGGAAATGTTGTCACATCTGACCCCACCTACAACTAAAACAGAAGCATAATGCCTAGTGGGCCTCTTTTGATTCTAGAGGCAATGGATTCCTTATTTGGGTGTGCGACAGCAAGGTACTTGAAAAGCTGCAGAATTCTAGTTTTTTGGGTTTATTTTATTTATTTATTTATTTGTTGATATCCCCACAGGACAATAGGGAACTAAAATCCTCTCACTGGGCAGAACTTCAAGTTGTGTACCTGGTTGTTTATTTTCATGGAAGGAGAAATGACCAAGTGTGTATTTATAAGCCAACTCTCAGGCCAGGGCCAATAGTTTGTATGAGATTTGTATAGTTTATACGAAACATGATTGAAAAAATAATGACAAGGAAGTCCAGGAAAGAGATATAGATGGACATCTCTAAATAGATAAAAGCATTAAAATACTTAGGTCTTATGTGAATATTCATCCATCCATCCCCACCTGACGAGGAGTTTATTTTATTTCATTTACTTATTTGAATATGACAAGAGAGGGAGGGGCCAGTTATTTCGGTCCTCTTGTGTCTAAAGGAAATCAATGGTCAAAGAAGGGAATTATTGTGCTGGTTGGGGTGACTGATTCAGACTATCAACAAGAAAATGGACTGCTACTGTACAATTAAGATAAGAAAGGAACTATGAACCAGTAGATGGCGAAATGGTTACATCACTGGATTCCCACCTAGTTGAACACAGGAGTACTGGACCTGGTGGTCTGAAACTCACTGGGCATGCATGCCCAAAAATTCCAAAATGAGAATGGAGGAGAAGGAATTGTGATGTGGCTACTTTCCCTGGGTGGAATGATTTCTTGCTTTCTGTCTGTTTCTGTCTGTCCAGAGAGTACACATGCACTATAGCAAAAATCTCTTGGAGAAAAAAAAAAAGAAAGAAAGATAAAGAAGGATATATCCACAATATAAAAAACTCTTGAGCATCTTTGTTATGATATTCTATGACTGAAGTAAATGGAAAAGTTCTACAAGCCAATAGAAACAGAACTACTAATGGCCCAGATCCTTCAGAAATTAGGTTTTGGGTCATTCTACTGAGTAAAGAACCTTGGATTGCTGTGGTGCTTGCTGAAGACAAAAGGAATAGAGTAGTGGAAGAAGGTAATTACATATACCAGATATAGATATTGACCAGTTACAAAAATGAGGTCTGTAACTGCCTTAAGTATTTCATTCTTTTGTTATGAATATGTTTGTGTATGCGTGTAAATATCTTTGTTTTGTTATTATTCTTAGTCCTCTATCATAGCATTTAAGGGCTATCAAGGAGAAGAGTAGGTACCTCCTAAGGATTTTGCATTCTCCTAGGGTTTCTGTGTTTTTGATTTTATGCAAGATAAGTCTATCATGTTAGGCAGAAGTATTATCTTTTCATTATCTTTATTTGGATATTAAGTGTAGTTTGGCAAGACACGTAAGTGTGCCATGCTGATAAGAGGTGAATTTGTCATGGTAAATCTTATATGCCAATGTGTTTGGGCCATGGAGTTTGGATATCTGGCCAAACATAATTCTCAATATTTCTGTCTAGAAATTTTCTTGATGACGTTAACATTTAAATCAGTGAATTTTGAGTTGGGCAGATTGCCCTCTATAATGTCGGCAGGCCTCATCCAATTGTCAAAGGATCTAATAGAAAAACGACTTGACCTCTCTATGAGCAAAAGGAAATTCTGTCAGCAAACGGCCTTCAGATTCCAACTGCAGCATTCGCTCTTCACTGGTTCTATCACCTTCCAGCCCATACCACAGATTTTAAACTTGTCAGCCTCCATAAGCACATGACTCAATCTATTAAGATAAACTGATCCAGGGCCAGCTCCATAGCCTAAAGTTTAAGGGAGCTGAATCTCTCATAGCCAACTGTGCAGTTTTAACCCCAACCCTGGAGGTTTAAAAAACACTCTGGGTCTGTGTGCATTCATGCCCCAAATCTTCTCACAACAGGATGTAGAAATGGAGACAGGATTATGGTGTGTACCTGCCCCATTGGAATATGCTTTCTTCTTCTTCCTTTTTCTCTTTGGTGAGTGCACATAGCCTCTGTCAAATTTTAAAAAATAATTTATCTACCTATATATATATATATATAAAACCTATTTCTCCTTTTCTGGAAAACCCTGACCAATACAATATCTACCGCAATATCTATCTGAAACAGTCCAGTTTATTTGATCTGGGTGACATGACTATATACTATGTCAATATGAGACAAAATAAATGAAAATATGTATGATATATATAACTGTATAGTAAATTGACATAATCTGGTACTTGAGCATAATAATATAGATCTGAACATACTACAATTATCCAGATTCATTTCTTTTCTCCACCAAAAGCCAAATTACCTTTCTTAATTATGTATTGAATGTTGGCAATGCCTAGGCCTATTCTAGATCATATCTGCATTTCTAGACTTCAGTTAAGTTACTAAAAAATAACTCTGTAGAAATAAAAGATTTTTATACTTTTGAAACTATGAACAAACATGATTTTAAAAAGTGACCACAGCAAGAGCCTATTAATAAGTTACTTAGTATGTTAAGTAAGAAAAAAACTAACAAATATGGAGTCTGAGCTATTTAGCTAAGAGACCTTGTAAAATATAGGCCACACCACTGATGACACAGAAAAAAAAATA
This sequence comes from Tupaia belangeri chinensis, assembly GCF_000334495.1. Lineage (NCBI taxonomy): Eukaryota > Metazoa > Chordata > Mammalia > Scandentia > Tupaiidae > Tupaia > Tupaia belangeri. Next base: position 1,338,441 of record NW_006204563.1, read on the forward strand.
TACTCATCAGGTAAAAGAAAATAAAAATATTAAAATTATTAGCCATGCATATTGTGAACATGCTACTCTCTGAAACACTGGAAAAATTTGGTATTTGATCTCTCAAAGAGACGAAGATAAGCTAGAGCTTTAAACAATGCAAGAACATGTTTTGTTTTCTTATCTTTGGGCTCGATTCTCCTTCATGTGGATTTAAGAGAGTCATTTCTCATGGAAGTAAATCTGCTGGAAAAAAATTATGCCTCATTCTTTTCTCTTCAAAACACATAAAGGAAAAATAGGAATGTCTTCTCTAGATGTAACTTGTTTCTTATTGGCTTTATGCAATGACTTAAGACATTTGGTTGACCATTATTCTCAGTGTCTGATCACTTTATGATGGTCTCATTGATATAGGCTTGGAAATCATTATCTACCAGCCTAGAAATGGAACCATTTCTGAAGCACAAAGACAAACTAATAAAGTTTGCTTCCAAACAGAAGGCAGGGTAGGGTAGTCTCAAGAAGGGCAAAGGCATACTAAATTATTATGCATAGATTTTCCATTTGTAAGTTAATAAAAGACAGCTGCATTATATGGCAGTTCAGCTGAACATAATATATCTTTGTTGATTCAGAAAGCACTTCCAGCTAGAATGATACACTAATATCATTTCACAAATATCTACACAGTAGAGTAGGGATAAATATAAAAATACCCTAATAATAATTTTAAAAGGTTAATAATAAATTAATTATTCATAGCAGCAGTTTAAGTAAACTCATCTATATCTACAAAAGAGATATCATATATAGATTTATAAATCCATACATACCATTCTGAATTTAGGATGAAATCTGGAGCAAGGCAAGAATATTTTATTTTATGACCAGCAGTTAACGTAATGGCTGTGTTGCTGGACTCCCATGTAGTTGACCGTGGTTTGAGTCCCAGAACTGGTGGCTTAAACTCACGCTGGGTACAAGTGCATGCGTGCCCAAGATCCCAAAAGGAGAATGGAGAAAAAGGTATTGTGGTGTGGCCATACCCCCGGGGAGGTGATTTCTCACTTTCTGTCTCTCTGTCTTTCTGGAGAGTGCATGCACCCTATAGCAAAAATCTTTCTTTCAAAAAAAAAATTGATTTCTATAAACATTTGCAGAAAACTGGCATGCACTAGGTTCAGTGTTCAGTGTGAGAAGAGCGATTGTCATCTCTCAGATACAACATTCTGAGTAGATGAAGTGTTGCACACAAAAATATTTGAGGGATGATATGTAATGAATGTTTTATATAAGAGATACAGACAATAGAGAGGGAGGATATGGAATATGATTGATCATTGTCAGTGAGATGGTCAGCTGACATTACAGGAGAAAATAATTGAATGTTTATAGATGAAGATTTACAATGAAAGAAAATTCAAATTCAATGCCATCTAAATTAGACAAAGTTTTTGAATATGAATAATGTTCAGATAACTAACTTGTTATTTTTACAAAAATGGCTTTAATTCAATAAGTATTAAAATATATATGTTAATGCAAAACTGTTTTCATATTTGTTTTTTCTCACTGTTCAAATGATTTTTTTTAACTGATATGAGAAAAATATGTCAAAAAGAAAAAAAAAGTAATGAGGAACTATCATGACAGAAGTATATTGGCTTTCTAATATCTATTAAAATAATTTCTTCTGTCTTAATTAAGCCTGATCTCTTAAATTTTATTAAATATAACTGCAATTCATATGGAAAACAGAATCAAGTTTAAATAAACCTAATTAAGCTCTCTATTCTTTCCATTATTCAACTTTCTTATTTTTTCTTTCTTTTTATATTTTAGAGAGATTTTTTACTATAGAGCACATACACTCACCAAAGGGACAGGGTGATCAAAAACAAGAAATCCTCTCCAGGGAGGATGGCCACACTGCAATTCCTTCTCCTCTACTCTCCTCTTGGGATTTGGTTGGGTACATGCACACTGGTGTGAGTTTTAAATTGTCAATTCCAGGAGTCGAACCTTGATCAGCCATATGGGAGTCCAGGGATGTGAAATTTTCAGTTTCTTCAAGTCTTTTTCTGATTTACAAAGTCAAAATATTGGGTTATAAGAAAAGTCATGACATATTTTTCTGTTTTTCTATGCCAAAATGCATCATGACTTTTCCAACAACCCAATATAGGAAAATTTAATTAACTCAACTGAGCAAATTAAAAATTCATAAAAATGAATGGAAAATAGATAAAATAATTTGACCTGTTGTCCTCGTAACTATTATTTTTTAATTATATGAAGCATACATAGTGGAAATCATATCATAAATTTGATTGTATCCAATATTTACTAGAAGATGTATGCTAGCGAGCCTGCAAGATAACCCTCAACAATCTCCAGTTCCAAGTACACATATCTTTGTCAAACTATCTCCTGTACTATATTAGGGTTAGGATATAGTTGACCAGTTGAATGTGACAGAAGTGATAGTGTATTTACTCCTGATATTAGGTTATAAAAAGCAAGGTGACTTCTTCCCTACTCTCTTGGGTTATTTTAAATAAGCTATCAAGCCATTAGGACACTGAAGCAGTCTGGTGAGAGACCTACACATTAAAAAACAGACCTCTTAGAAAGCCAGAAATTCAGGTCTTCAGCCAATACCATTTTAATAGCCATCAGGTAAGCAGATCCTTCTGCCTCAGTAAAGCCTTCAGGTGACTCCAGCTCCATGTAATCCTTGACAGCACTTCATCTGAGACCCTAAACCAGAACAAGCCAGAGTGCCGCTCTCAGATTCCTGACCTCCAGAAATTGTGCAAGATAATACATGTTTCCATTTTAGCTGCTGCATTTTATGGTATTTTGTAACCAGCAACGGGTAACTAATACAAGGTGACTATAAAATAATCAATGATATTTATAACTTTATCGTTGAATAGATATGATTCGATTCCTAAGGTTCCATTAAGAGCAACAATAATTTATCAACTTTGTGTCAAATTTACTAGAGCTGCTTTGGCAGATATAAGAGCAGTACAAGATTCTGAACTTCAATAGAGAATAGAGAATATACACATAGAAAAGTATTGGAAAACAATTAATTTTGTTTTGGAGGTACAGATTTATAAATCAGAGAGCACTCTGTGGAGGAAAATTCACATGCTGGGATGAGTCAGGGAAGGCTTCATGAAACAGATTGGAGTAAAACTATATAACCCTCAACAATCTCCAGTTCCAAGTACACATATCTTTGTGAAACTATCTCCTGTACTATATTAGTGTTAGGATATAGTTGACCAGTTGAATGTGACAGAAGTGATAGTGTATTACTCCTGATATTAGGTTATAAAAAGCAAGGTGACTTCTTCCCTACTCTCTTGGGTTATTTTAAATAAGCTGTCAAGCCATTAGGACACTGAAGCAGTCTGGTGAGAGACCTACACATTAAAAAACAGACCTCTTAGAAAGCCAGAAATTCAGGTCTTCAGCCAATACCATTTTAATAGCCATCAGGTAAGCAGATCCTTCTGCCTCAGTAAAGCCTTCAGGTGACTCCAGCTCCATGTAATCCTTGACAGCACTTCATCTGAGACCCTAAACCAGAACAAGCCAGAGTGCCGCTCTCAGATTCCTGACCTCCAGAAATTGTGCAAGATAATACATGTTTCCATTTTAGCTGCTGCATTTTATGGTATTTTGTAACCAGCAACGGGTAACTAATACAAGGTGACTATAAAATAATCAATGATATTTATAACTTTATCGTTGAATAGATATGATTCGATTCCTAAGGTTCCATTAAGAGCAACAATAATTTATCAACTTTGTGTCAAATTTACTAGAGCTGCTTTGGCAGATATAAGAGCAGTACAAGATTCTGAACTTCAATAGAGAATAGAGAATATACACATAGAAAAGTATTGGAAAACAATTAATTTTGTTTTGGAGGTACAGATTTATAAATCAGAGAGCACTCTGTGGAGGAAAATTCACATGCTGGGATGAGTCAGGGAAGGCTTCATGAAACAGATTGGAGTAAAACTATATTTTGACAAACGTGTAATATATGCATAGAAAAAAAGAAAAGAAAGAAGGTACTCTTCTGTAGGGGAACATTGTAATAAGGGACATAATGGTGAAAACATTATGTAAACAGTCATATAAATATGAATTGATCTACAGTAGAGACTCTGACTTGGGAAATAAAAAGGAAATGCAGATTGATAGAACAGGGCCCTCCAGAAAGGGTCTGAATGTCAGGTAGAATATTTTGATTTTAATAGCATTCAGGGGACCTACAAATGATTTTAAACAGTGAACACATCTTGACATTTTCACCAGAAGGGAGCAAGGCATACTACCGAGAGAATATATTAGATCACTGCACAACCATAAGTCTTAGCAAGTTCCTACTTAGGTCGAGCAGAAATTTATCTTCACTTAATTTCTACACTTGTTCTCATGTAGCACAAAAGAACTATCAGGGAAGCATAGAACCTTAACATTCAAAGAATCTCAAATCTGATCTATTCCAACCATTCAGTTAATTCTTACAAATTCACATAAAACATGGGGTTTGAATAACTCCTGTGATGTGGCTGTCAGCCTCTTCTTCAAGCATCTGTATTTACTTTTAGACAGCCATGAAAACATGGTCATGTATCCCATTCTTGAATAACTCCTGTGATGTGGCTGTCAGCCTCTTCTTCAAGCATCTGTATTTACTTTTAGACAGCCATGACAACCAAAAGTTTGCCTAAAACTGTTTGTCTGTAAACACAGGCCCCAGTTTCAGACCTTCCAGTCATACAATTTAAGTAAATAAGTCTAATCCCTCTTCCATATGGCAAACTTTTAAGTACTTGAAAGCTGGCATGCTCCCCTTGGAAAGAGAGTACAGAATGATTCAGTTCTTTCAGTTTTCCCTGCATGTCACTGTCTGGAGACTTTTCGATATTGTGCCAATTGTCCTGTGCATTAGCCATAGTGTGTCTACAACATTCTAAAAGTGTGATTCACCAGAGTGATGATAATGTTTCAGCATTTTGTAACTAAGAATAGTTTTAAGTTATTCTCTTTACTTCCTTGTTTGGAATTTATATTTCATCACTTTAAGCTGTCTTTATAAATTCTTCAGGATTATTTTATTTCATATTTTTAAATCGATCCTTTAAGCTTTTTTCTTTTATTATTTATTTATTCAATCGCTATACATAATTTAGATTGTAAAGAGACTTTACCAGCATGATATACACCTCAGTCCATTCTAGTTAAGAGTGCTATACACATCCTCATCAACAAATAATAAACGATATCTGTGTCCCACAAATCTCTTACCTCTCTCTTTTTTCCCAAAATTTCCTTTCCTATGCTCTTCGCCTCCCACTCTCTCCTTCCAGTTTTCCTATAGTGTCCATAACAATTTTTAATGTTTTTATGTCCTCTACACTTTCAGTCTCTATCATAGAGTGTGGACACTCCAAATATGTTAAGTGGAGACATACAATGTCTCTCTTTCACAGCCTGATTTGCTTCACTCAGCATTAAATCTTCCATATTCATCCACTTTCTATTAAATTCCAGAGCCTTGTTGTTTTTTAAGGCTGAATAGCATTCTATGGAGTATATACGCCACACCTTTTCAATTCATCCATCTGTTTGTGGACATTTGGTTTGGTTCCATGTCTAAGCAATCGTGAATAGTGCTGCAATAAATATAGTTGTGTAAGCATTTTTCCAACTGAGTGTTCTCTTGGCCTTTGGGTAGATACCCAGGAGTGGAATTGCTGGATCATATGGTAGTTCTATTGGAAGATCTTTGAGGAACTTCCATATTGTTCTCTACAGTGGCTGAACCAATTTACATTCCCACCAACAATGTAGGAGTGTGTTCGCCTTTCACCACATCCCCTCGAGCACTTACCATTTTTTTTTTAATCTTTGCCATTCTGACTGGGGTTACGTGGTATCTCATTGTGGTTTTGATCTGCATCTCCCTTATGATGAAAGATGTTGAGCATTTTTTTCATATGCTTTTTGGCTGTTCTTAAGTCTTCCTTAGAGAGCTGCTTATTCAGCTCATTTTCTCATCTTTTATTTAGGTTAATCATTTTCTTCTGGGTAAGCTGCTTGAGTTAGCTACTTGAGTTCCCTTTGTATTTTGGTTGTCAGTTCCTTATCTGAGGCACAGTTAAAAAAATTCTCTCCCATTCGGAGGGTTGTTGATTCACACTAACTATGGTGTCCTTTGCTGTGCAGAAACTTCTTAATCTGATGTAATCCCACCTATCTATTTTGGGGATTATTTACTGTGCATTGGGGGTCTTGCTTAAAATGTCTTTGCCTACCCCAATGTCTTTCAGAGTTTCTTCAGTGTTTTCCACCAGTAGTTTTATATTTTGCAGTCTTAGGTTTAGATTTTTGTTCCAGTTTGAGTTGATTTTTGTTAATGATGACAGATAGGGGTTCAGATTTATCTTTCTGCAGGTGGATACCCAGTTTTTCCAGCACCATTTGCTAAAGAGGTTTTCCTTTTCCCACTGGATTGACTTGTGCCCTTTGTAAAGGATCAGCTGACTGTATGTTTTGGGGTTTATTTCTAATGTGCCGATACCATGTTGTTTTGATTATCTCACTTCCTGACCCAAAAATATATTGCAAAGCTGTTATAATCAAAACAGCATGGTATTGGAACAAAAACAGACATGAGGACCAATGGAACAGAGTAGACACTAGAAGTAGATCCCAAAACATACAGTCAACCCATCTTTTTTTTTTTTTTTTTTTTGAGAGAGATTTTCACTGTAGGGCGCGTGCGTTCGCCAGACAGACAGAGAGAGACATAGAGACAGAAAGCGAGAAATCACCCCCCAGGGGGGATGGTCACGCCGCAATCCCTTCTCCTCCATTCTCCTCTCGGGATCTTGGGCACGCATGCACACGCGCCCGGCGTGAGTTTTAAGCCACCGGGTCCGGGACACGAACCGCGGTCGACTACGTGGGAATCCAGCGACATAGCCATTACGCTAACTGCTGGTTCCCCAGTCAACCCATCTTTGACAAAAGGTACCAGTGGGAAAAGGGAAACCTCTTTAGCAAATGGTGCTGGAAAAACTGGGTATCCACCTGCAGAAAGATGACCATATGTATTGTATAAATTTATTCCAAAGCTCATGACTATCTTTTCATATTGCTAAACCATATCTAGGATGTTTATAGAAAAGGAGGCTAAAACTAATCTTAAAGACATAAATTTATTTATTTTATGTTCTTTAATAGTTAATAAAACTATTTATTAACGTTTATTAACATTCCTTTCAAGCCATCTATGAGAAATATCACATTGAATCTAAAAAATTATAAAAGTTATAATAAAATTTTTAAAATGAGGGAACCAGCAGTTAGTGTAATGGCTATGTCGCTGGACTCCCACGTAGTTGACTGTGGTTCACATCCCAGACCCAGTGGCTTAAAACTCACACCTGGCGCGTGTGCGTGCATGCCCAAGATCCCGAGAAGAGAATGGAGAAGGGATTGCAGCGTGACCATCCCCCCTGGGGGGTGATTTCTCACTTTCTGTCTCTCTGTCTCTCTCTGTCTGTCTGGTGAGCGCATGCGCCCTATAGCAAATACTTCTCCAAAAAAACAAAAAAAATTTAAATGAAATTTAGAAAAGTAGATAATTTTCATGTAAGGATGAAAACAATAAATATCTTTACAATTTCCTATTATTTTCTAAACATTTTCTTTCATTTGAACTCTAGACCAATCTTGTGAGATGAGGATTATAAAATTTAACATTTATTATCTGTATTTAATTTATTCATTGTTTAAAATGGCCTTTTTAATTTTTAAAATTTATTTAATTTTCTTTCATACATTCTACCACATTATTTAGCTTACAAAGTAAATATTCCAACATGTGAATATTTCTCCCTAGTCAGTTGTTAAACTATAAAATTATGTTCAACAAATAATATATTTCTTTGTTTCATTAATGTTTTACCACTCTATTTTTCCTCTAAATGTCCTTCCTCAGACTCTACTCTTTCACACACGCTATATTTGGTATTCACATTCATTTACTGTTTTTCTATGTGTTTTAGTCATTTCAATTTTTCTGAGGATGAGTGTATTTGCCAGAGACAGAGGGAAAGGGAGAAAACACCTCATGAAGGGGGTATAGTCGTGCTGCAATTCCTTCTTCATTTCTGCATTCTTTGAGATTTTGGTCACACATAAACACATGCCCACCATATTTTACAAGCCACCAGGGACTGGGTAGCCATCTGTGATTTGACTCCTTTAACCACTAAGACATGGTACTGATCCTTGAATGATCTTAAGAGCTTTTGTAGGACTTGTCCTTCTGAATATGATGAAATAGCTTGTGAAGGGAAGAAAAAAAAAACACCACTGTCACCAGAAATATCAAGAGAAGCTGCTAATTAAATGCACACATAAAAACATTTGGAGAAGATTTGAAGCAATCATAATTTTAGGGGCCAGTATTACAAAATAAGCAGAAGATTTAAACTACATTGACAGTTTGTACCATTGTGCCTTAAGAGTATTAGCCATTATTTTCAAAACATGAGTCTAAGAATCCAGGTTTTGCCTAGGCAGAAGATCAACACCTGCAGATAGACTAGGCTAATATGGCTAGAAAATAAAGATGAGAGGCTTGTGAAGAAAACACATGAAGGAAGAATGGAGATACATTGTTTATAAATTCTGACTAAGAACTTGCCAAATTCAGAAGATATTTGGGTAGAAATCATTAAAAGCTGACTGAAAGCACAGTTGATAGGAGTCTCTATGCTAAGAGATAACAATTAGAAATTAGAATTAGGAAAATATTCATTAAAAATGCCATAGTCAACACATCAGGATTTCAAGTGGAAAAATGGAAGACTGCTCTGGGAGCAAAGGCAAAACTTGTCCTTCTCAATTATATCTATGATCAGAATAAATTGATTGGTACCAATTCAACTGACCTAACAGAAGAAACAGTACACCATCATAAAAGGAAGGTTACTTCCTCTGGCATGTAATAAAAAAAAATCAAACAGAATTTAAGAACTTAAAAGACTAATAGTAAATGGGTTTGACAAAGGTTAGACAGAAGAAAATTTTGATGTGTGAACTGAAGGCAGTGATAAGAAATACTTAAACTAAAATGAAAAAACAATGTAGGACATAGAAAATTGTAAGGTAGTATATAAAGATATATCACAGTAATAACTGGACCTCAAGAAGGATAGAAAAGTGAAAATAAATAATACTTGAAGTGATAATGGTCAAAATATTTCAACATTTAGGAAAATTTTTAACCCACAGTGTGGCAAAGTTCCAAGAACCTTTGTTATTATCTTAGTAACACTGCTTGAAAAGCAAAAAAAAAAAAAATCATAAAAGTAACCAAAGAAAGTAAAATATATTCAAATGAGCAACAAAAAGAGTAACACTTGACATTCAAGCAAACATCATGAAAGCTAGGTGACAGTGGAATAATATACAGCACTCAACGTTCTGCACAATGAGTTTCGGTCAGCAGAGCCCATATACAATGACAGTTATATGATATTATATTGGGCCTAAAAAGTTCCTATTGCCTAAAATCTAGCCATTATAGCATCATATTGCAATGACTTTTCCATGTGTTTAGGGTTATGCTTGTGAAGAAGACTACTGTACTGTCAGTTGTGGAAAAACATAGCACATACTTTTATGTACAGGACATACATAATACTTGATAATGATAATGAGTGATTATATTTGTGGATTATATATTTACAATACCTTTTATTATTTCATAGTAAACTTCTTATATTTTAAAAAGTATACTATGAACAGTATGCTGTGTTATACTAGGTATATCCTTATACATCTCATGTTTACTGCAACTCTTGATTGCATCATTTTCTCTTGTGCTTCACTTAATCTTCCATTATATTGTTTATCATGGCCCTACCAATGGAACAAGATGTAGAAGTAGAAGACAATGATACTTATAATCCTGACTTCACGGATGTAATTTTTCTTAGTTTAAAAAGTAAAAAAAAAAAAAAAAAAAAAGTAAAAAGCATATAGAACAAGGATATAAGAAAGAAAATGGAAATTGCACAATACAGGTGCACTATTTTTATCTTTCATATCTTATACTGAATTATATCGTGTCTACGATTAGGTATGTATAGGTACACAAATACTTACCATTGCATTATACTTGCCTACAGCACAGCATTTATTACAGTATCATACAGTATTCTGCTGTACTGGTTTGTAACCTAGCATCTATAGGTTATACCACATAGTATAGGTATACAGCACGCTATACTGTCTAGGTTTGTGTAAGTACACTCTATGATGTTTGCCCAATAATTAAATCACCTAACAATGCATTTCTCAGAACACATCTATAGTTAAGCAGTACTTGAATGTATTTAAAGTGACAAACAAAACCAACTGTCAAAGTAAAATTTTATACCTGAAAGTTTAGAGATTCTTCAAAAATGAAGGCAAAAATTAAAGAGGCTTATACACCATGAAACTGTAATCATATTACTAAAAAAAAAATGTAAAATAGATTGTGTACTTTAAAATATTGTAAAACAGGGTAATAAATTAAAAAATGCCATCAGTAGGTTACTGATAGATGACTATAATTCATCAATATTCTCTTCTAAAAAAAAAATCAGTTTAGAGTCCGTCATTAAGAATTAAGAATATAATATACATACACGCATGCATGTAGGTATATGTGTACATAAAAGGTTGTGTGTCTACACATGTATGTGCTTTTTTCATATATTTGAAAAATAATTTCACTTATGCTTTGCAAAAATGTTATAATCACTCTTAACTTCCAGTATTTTTGAAGCTTAGAATATTTCTCTCCTCTCTACTTACAGAATTTACAGTCAGTTTTCAAAGGCAAACCCGAAGACTATGTTCTTTATTAATTTATTCAAATAATTATTCTTTTCTTTACTACAGCATATAAAACATGGCTTCAATTACCTATTTCCAGATGATTACATAATATTTTTTAAACTACAGAAAAATTTTCAATTGCTTTTTGCAGACTTCTATTGAATGCTGGAATGCTGAACAGTCTGCTTGAATGAACAGGTACCTTACACTCTCCACACTTCAAATCAAATACTATTCCCAATCAAATTTTCTGCTATGCTCTAAAGAGTCTCAAAATTTATGTGTTGAGAACTTTATTCCCAATGCAACAATGTTGGGAGGTGTTTAGGGCAAAGTTCATGAATAGATTAACACTGTTTTAAAAGAACCTGTTGGAGAGAGTTTGGCTTTTTCCCTTCCACCTTTCACCATATAAGGTCACAGCAAGAAGGCTCTCTTCAGACACCAGATGCCACCCTGGACTTTCCACTCTCCAGAACTGTGAGAATTAAATTTCCATTTTATTTATTTATTTTTTTATAAATTACCCACTCTGATTTTTGGTTACAGTAGCACTAGCAGAGCAACACATTTATTCTATTTTGGATCATGACTGTTAATTCACATAATCACAGCACCATGATTTCCTAAAAATGCTCCATTTCTATTTTTTTTATTAGTACTTCTTTTACTTGCCTCATTTGTAGAGTTTGCAGTACTTGTAAGTTATAGTATTTTTCTTTTGCTATCCCCTAATTTATTTCAAGTTCTATAAAGTCAGTGACTATACTTTGTCTTTTTATCGGGCCCTTGCTCATAATAAATATTTAATTGATTTTATGTGTCAAATCAATGAGTAAATGAATGAATTATCCTGCTTTTATGTGCAGTAATGACTATACTTATGAATTAAATCTAAATTGCAAATACTCTGTTTTGAGGCAAAGATATTAAAATACTCATATATATTCTCTACAGATGTTATTTTTCTGTCTTTAGTTGTTGCTGTGTGTGTTAAAACATCTCCTACCTTTAGAAAATTTGTAAACACTGCATATGAAATTTTGACAGGATATTGCCTTAGTTTTATAAACAGTTTTTCTAAAAAATAACTCAAATAACATTGTATCAAAACCTGTTTTATATATACATACAAATTATTTGATTGATTTATGTGACTTGAACAATACTCATTTACTAATTAACAATACTCATTTTACTAAAGAGTAATCTGGGTTGTTCCAGTAGCACAGTGGTTGGGGAACCTGATACCACATGGCCAATCATGGTTCAAATCCCAGTCCCAGTGATTTGGATAACATTCTAGTTACATGTGTATAATTTGCCTCAAATCCCAACAGCATGTAAAAACCAAGGAGAAAGGATTGCAGCATGACCATTCCCCATTCAGGGGTGACTTATTCCTATCTATTATTCTCTGTCTCTCTCTGCTAAGTACACATACCCTCTGGCAATAAAAAATATTAAAAATAAAATAAACATTTTTTTAAAAAGGATAATCCACCCAAGTCATGGAGTTACATTAAGTTACTAAGGTCAGTTTTATTTTTTGTATGTTTTTCAATTGACAAAAGTCATGTACATAACCAGAAAAAGACAGAGTAAAAGTACTCCAAAAGGGGTGTGATCATTCCACAATCCTTTCTCCTTCATTTTTCCAATCTGTCAGGATTTGGGCATGCATACACACATATCCAGCATGTTTTTTGAACTGCCAAGGCCAGAATTTGAACCATAGTTGGCCTTATACTCTCTCTTAACTACTAGGCTACTGGATGACCTTAATTTTTTTTTTTTTTTAGGTTTTTGCCATACTATGATGTGTTTGCTAGAGATAGGGAGAGATAGAGAGAGGGGAAATGAGAAATCACCCCCCCCCAACACACACACACACACACACACACACACACACACACACACATGGGGAATGGCCACACCTCAGTCTCCTCTCCTCCATTTTCTTCTCAGGACTTTGGGCACTACACACATGCACCTGGCCTGATTTTCAAGCTGCTGGGTCTGGAACAGGAACTACTGCCAGCCATGTGGGAGTTCAGCACCTTAACCACCATGCCATCTGCTGGCTCCGTTAGGTCAAATTTAAATGATTTCTGTTGTTATTTTTTTAAGAGGTTTTTGCCTTAGGGCATATGTGCTCTCTGGAGAGACAGAAAGACAAAGACTGTCAGAGGGAAAATGAACAATCACCTCCTGGAAGAATGGCCATGCCGTAACCCCTTCTCCTCCACTCTCCTCCCAGGATCTTGGGCACACATGCACATGTTCCTGGAGTGAGTTTCAAGTCACCGGATCTGGGACATGAATGCCATGTAAGAGTCCAGAAACAACACTATATCATCAGTTGGCCCCCTATTTCTTTTATTAAGCTTAAAACAAACAAACAAGAAATCAACATTGGGACCAGCAGATGCCGTAATAGTTATATTACTGAATTCCCACATAGTCATCTGCAGTTCAAGTCCTGGATGTGTGTGGCAGTTTAAAACTCATTCTGGGTATATGTGTGTGCATGCTCAAGATCTCAGAGAAGAACAGAGGAGAAGGGATTGCGGTGAGGCCAACTTCCCTAGGGGAGTGATTTCTTGCTTTCTGTCTCTGTCTCTCTGGTGAGCACGTACACTCTACAACGAAAATATCTTTTAAAAATAAATAAATAAATAAAACCATTAACTGGGCCAACCGGATGGCATAGTGGTAAAGGCTGATTGTGTAGTCTGAGTCCCAGACATGGTGGTTTGGAAAATATGTTGGCACATGCATATGCTGAAATCCTGAGGACAAAGAAGAAGGAATTGAGGCATTGGGGGTAATTCCTCACCTTTTCTCTCTCTCTAGTGGGTACAACCGCCCTATAGCAATAAATAAAGAAATAAAACCATTAACGACAACATTTTACACGTCAACAATATTCAAGATCAACTGAATATAGTTCTCTCTCTTCTGTGTTTTCCATTTAATAAATGACCCTGGATTCTCAGAAGAAAAGCAAATATTTCAACTACTAGCTTACTTGCTTTCAACTCTAAGAAGAAAATGACTAGTTTAAGTATGTGTAGTGGATAATTCAGTTAGCCTTAATAGAGGGAAGGGACAGCACACAGCCAACTCTGTCGATACATACACACTGTAGAAAATTAGAGAGGAGGTTTAATCTTTTGAAGGTTGTCTGTAAAACCTACTGTTTATAGCCTGAATAAGAGGCTCGTCATTTTATTAGTGATGAGTGAGTGACCAGTTGTCACCGCACATGAAAATATGGGACATGTTGGTGGCAAACGGTCATGAGACAAAAGAAACATAAATATTTACAATTTTAAGAGATAATTAAACTCATGATAGCAACTATGAAATGCCAGTGAATATAGAAATTATGAATAGCATATATGTGAATATATGTCTATAGAAAATACTTGCATTAGTAAAAATGTATGTGAAAGTTGTCCTCCATGAGATAGATGTCTGTCACTTTCTGGAGGTCATGCATATTTATGAACTGTGTATAAAAGTATGCTAGACTCATCTTGTCTTATTACAAGAAACATGTGGTTAATAGTCTTAACACAATTTAAACTACTTTCAATGAAATACAGTCTTTGCAGATTTTTTAGTCTAAAACAAATCCTGCGGGGTATTTCTCTTTGACTTCAACAAGACATCAAAGAGGTATTAATACCTGGAATACATAAAGGAAGGAGTTAGCTAAAATTATTTAAAAGCTTCCTTAAGTTCTGCCTGTCAAATTTCTTCTTGATAAACAGTGAGCTTCAGAACTTTTAGGGATGCTACGTGTTAGGAAATCAAAAGAAAAATAAGAACTGTCAGAAAGATCTAAATAACTGAAATGAGCCACTTTTAGCATGTTATAAAAGTGACATTTAGCATGATTTAAAAGGCATGACCTCAGCTAACCCTCAAGAAAAATATAAACTTTATTTTGATATGTACTTCCATTCTGGCATTTATGTCTTCGAGTTCTCTTTATCTGTAGCTATTTCCTTTGTATCTATTGTGACATACATGGGATTTCCTATCTATTGTCACTCAGCTATTAACTCAAAATCAAGGAAGAAACTTAAATAAAAGGAAAGCATTAAAATGGTTGGAATTTATATTACCAATTTAAAAAAAAAAAAAGCATTGACAACTTGGTCACTGTTGGAAGCAGAAGACGAACAACAGATGCAGTCAGAGTCACATAATGGTATGGCAGGAGGAAACCTACTTTTCTTCCTACTTTTTCCTTAGTGATTTTTAATTTCTTTTTTTGCCATAGGGCATATGAGTTCACCAAAGAGAGAGAGAGAGAGAGAGACAGAGATAGAAGAGGGAAAGTAAGAAATCACTCCATTGGAGGGATGGTAATTCCGCAGCCCCCTCTCCATTCTTTTCTCAGGATTTTGGGCATGCACACACATGTACCATCATCATTCTCAAGACTCCAAGTCTGGGACTCCAACAGTGGTTGTCCATGTGGGAGACCAGCGTCTTACCACCATGTGATCTGCTGGCACCTTTCCTTGATGACTTATCCTTCGTATACATGGAATAAAGGATACAATCTACTGTGGTATCAGGAATACTGACTTTACCCTTGACAAATAATGCCAAATAATTTTTTACTTTTAATTACAGGATGAAATTAGACACGGTCATTTAAAAAAAAACATAATTATATATAGATGGAGAGAGAGGAACAGTTATTATTGATGAATAAATATTAAAATGAGCAACTTCCTCTTTGTATGTGTGTGTTGTGTGTCTCTGAAACATACACATCTCACAGATGCAGAAGAAAAGAAATAAATATTAAAGACCAGAAGTCTATCACAACTGCAAAATGACCTGTAAAACTTTAAAACACACATACCTTCATGCCTTACTCTACAAAAATATTAATCAATATATTTGGAACTAGACCTGGTTATCTTGGATTATATAAGATTTCTTTTATTCTAACTTTTATTTTATTAGAAATAGTGCTGTACATGGTTTGAATATAAACTACAATATGATTATTTGCAGGGAAGTGAAGAAGTCTTTACAAAAGGTTGGCTATACGGTTCTACTAAAGGTCAAATCCTCAGGTGAATTCTAATTGATGAAATTGGAAAAATAAATCTTGATTTATAGAGAACTTTTTTAAACAACTGGGTAAAGAAAGAGATACCAATATCACTTTGCTATGTTTTCCTATTTCAAATCCATTCTTAACTGTATTCTAATGAAATACAAATACAAATTTTAACTTCTCAGACTATATTACTTCCTTACACAAAACTTTGCAATGGCTGCACATTTCTTTAGAGTAAAAACCAAAGTTAGTTTATTGATACAATAATCTTTTCCTACTTTGTTAACAGGTCTGACCCCATTTTCACTGTACTCCAACCCTACTTACTCTGTTCATAGAACTTGCCAGACCTAGTTTTCCCTTTACCTGTTTTACTCCAAACATCTACTTAACTAGACTCTCACCTTTACAAGTTTGCTCCTCTTCCTTTTCTCTTGAAGATTACCCATCATTCTATCTAATAACTATTCATCCACCCAATTCTAGCACCCTCCAAACCATCACACATTGCTTCCTTTTTTAATTCGCCAATTTCTCATTTCCTGTGTAACCTATCTACATACAAACTCAATGCTTGGTCTGTCTCTCAATGCTAAAATATATGTCCTGTAAGTCAGTGATGTTAGTCAGTAATTGTCGATGATGTATGCCAACAGTCCAGAGCAGTGCATGGTACATAAAACAAATGAATTGTTGATTTTAAAAATTATCTAGAATAAATACACCAAATTTATTACAATATCTTATAATGCAAACATCTTACTTTCACAAATACTAATAGAGAAGTTTACAACAAATACTTTCTGTGCAGCAATTTTATCCACTAACTCCTGAGATTCCTACTCTGCCATGCTTCATTACACTCCTAAGATATGAGCAGGAAGGTGTGTTCAGTGTGCCTGTGCCACACGGGCTTTTCAACCTTGGCATTATCGGCCTTTGTATGATACCTTTGCTGAAACTACTGATAGGCAATTGGCATTCACTTGTCTCTTCAAGTTGCACCCTCAGAAAATGTTGACAATCATGAATCGTCTTCAACATGAGAAGCATTTGATAAAAATACCTTTGGGAGTAACCAAATTTATTTTCTTGGAAAACTAAAATCAAACAATGTCAGGAATAAGGAAACGACAAGAATGTGATTTAACTACTAACTCCCCTTCCATGGTCACCTAAAGATAACTAATATGTAAATAAGATGCAGTTCAAAATTTGTCTACAAAGTCGAGAGAGGGAGACTGAAAGAGAGGGAAGCACAGCCATGAAAAAGAAAAATAACGTATGATTATTGCCTAATTGCCACACATTCTACACTGGTTAAAGAGAAAGGCAGAAACAGTATTTATGATGTCTCCGTCCTTAAGATACCCTTTTGTCTTTTTTCCTCCTTAGCACCAAGCCCTGCCATTCACCGAAAGGGGGTGGCGGGGGAGGCTTGCCTTTGCAGAAATAATTGAAGAGTTGACTAAACCTTGTGGTTTATCTGAATGCCATATTTGGAGTAAAGATGAGAAGAATAATATGTAGAGTTGGTTAAAGGTCCAGGTAAAATTCAAATGTTGAAGCATCAGAGGAAAGAGTAATGAAATATTACATGTAAAAAGACAGAAAAAGAAAGTGGTAGATGAAATAAGAAGAAACTTTTCAACACTTAACATCATTTGATCCCCTCCATTGTTTTACTAACATTGCAAAATTTAGTTTTCATTTTTCTATGAATACCAAATCTAGGAAATGGAATTATGCCTCTGATTTCACTTCACTTGCTCTCCATTAAAGCCAAGACAAGTTCCACAGAACATATAAAATGAATGCAAATATATGCATGTATATATATGTATATGAAACAGAAAATGAAGCTAAAGAACATAATTCCATGTTATAAAGATTGTTTCTCTATAAAGCTAAGAATATAGTCTCTAACCAAGTGTCACATTAGGATAAAAAAAATCACAGAAAAATTGCAAAGAAAACATCTATTAAAAATTTCAAATTTACATTAGCACTATAATATAACAATCATTAAACAGAGTGAATTTTTGTGCATGAGGTCTTGGATTCTTAACAGTTTCTTTTTTGCAAGAAATTAGCTCCTTTCTTTAATTTTGCTAAACCTACACAGGTGTTGCAAAAGGACAAACCTTAGCAAATTTACGTGGGCAGGAAAGATAGTAGACATTTTGAAGTGAGAACATGAAGCGAGTTCTTTATAGGATAAATGTTATAAGCCTTGCAATGTGAAAATTACTGTATTGCTCTTTATAGAAGTAAAAACCATTTACCACCCACCATGTCATTTTTGATGCAGAATCACACTTTGCCTTGTTCTTTTTGACTCAAAAATAATTATCCTGTGTTTGTTACAGTAATAAAGGTAATAATAATTTGCTCTTATGGCATACTTTTCCTCTGAAGAGTTTAAGTACTTTAGAGGAAACTATTCCACTCGTCTTCATAAGAACCCTGCAACATAGGTATATGGAGATAAATGGCCATAAAAGATGAATAAAGGGAAATGTTTTAACCTGGAGAGTTGGATTCTTATTTATCTTGGTTGTCTGAGCCAGACAAAAGGAATCTGCATCATGAATATAGACTTGAAATTCTCCAAAGATTCCAAATATTTTTTCCTTGATCTCTGAGGTAAATGGTGAACATTTGTATTGCATGAAATTTCATCTTGACTTAAATTGAGATATATTGTCAAATTTCCTATCTGATGGTGTTTTACTAAAAGGATAAAAACACATTATTTTCCAAAGGATTTTGTCACAGCTAGTAGCAGTGTCCATATTTTAAAAATACAGGCTTATTCAATCCATGTGTATTTCCTAAGTACAGTATATTTAATGTGTTAATTAGGCCAAGAATTAATGCACATTTTGGGCTAGTGATTTTTAGGAATGATGCATTTAGATACCTCCATGGAACCCATAAATATGGATAATATAATCCCTTATAGACAAGGCCATACTATTTCTAGACCTAGCAAATAAAAACATAGTGAGATGGGCCCAGTAGACGGCATTCGGTTACATTGCTGGACTGCCTCATGGCCAAGTGCATCAAGTCCAGAACTCGGTGACTTGAAACTCACGCCAGGTATGTATGTGTGTGTGCCAAAGATCCTGTGAGGAGAATGGAGGAGAAGGGACTGTGGCATAGCCACCCACCCTATCCTGCTAACTCTGGTAAGGGGGGGAGGGACAATTTCTCGCTTTCTCTCCAACTGTCTCTGTCTTTCTCTTTCTCTCTCCAGTGAACACACATGACCTAAGGCAAAAAGCTGTACAAAAAAATAAAAAAGGTAATCTTCTGTTTTTCTAAAACAATAATTAATAATTATATTTGCCTAAAATGAGTTTGATTAATCTACTCCTGACACGTAAATTACTAAATTTTCTAGAGTTTGAAACAGTTTAGACAAAAGTCTAAAATTTTGGGGAATATGTTCAAATATGAGAAAAGTCTACGAACTAGTTCAATCTACTAAGTCTTGTTTTATATTGTCACATAGAGTGAATCCTATTATTTTCTTCTAATAAAAACAATAGCAGTAAGTTAACCACATCATAATTTATACTTAAGAACGTTGATGGTGCCAAACACTGGCACAGCCAAAGTTCAAAGCTCTGCAAGGCTGGCCCACCTAAGAAGGTTCTGGGTCCGTGTTCAGAGGCTACTTTGAATGTGCTGGGCTTGTATGTGCCCATGATCCGAGATGGGTAAGGCTGGGGTTGGGTCACAGTGTAAGATCCTGTTCAAAGTGTGTCTCTCTTCTTGTCTTACTTTTACAAGAAATAAGCAAAAATAAAAAAGGAATGTTGAAAATGGGCCTTTAAAAATGTGTTTAAAAATCACTAAATAGTTTAAATTTAATTTATTGTTTTAACTCTTTTCAGTCAGTGTATTATCTGTACCATAGCATTCTGTAGCATTATCATCACAATCTATTCAAATAGCTTCAGAAATATTAGGATTAAGTATTTAGTCTACATACATGTTTACTTATTCTGGCTTTATAAAGAAATAATACAAAATCTGATTATTTCTGCATTATCTAAGTACAATATACATTTTGCAAAATGACGTATACTGTTTTGCATATTTGACACTGTTACAGTTTTCTTAGTAAGTTATTTGCATTATATCTATGCTGCCAACTCCATAAATTCCATTTGTGGTGGCTACAAACTCAGGATTTATCATGATGATGCGAAAATAAGCACAACCAAATTTTAAATTGCCTAAAGAAAAAAATAAAGCAGTTGGAAAGTGTAGTAATACAAGAGAGCTATATTCTTTTTTTTACAAGTCATTGACTCCTTATTTACTACCTCTATATGTTAACAAGGTATATAACAAGGTATCTTATCTGCCTTGTGTCCCATTTCTCATTTTCTATTTATGGTTTTGTAATTTATATTTTAGGTATTGACAACCTATTTCCAATTCCATGTGGTAGCATCAGGTAAGTAGGTAAATGGATGGATGGATGGATGGATGGATAACTGGGTGTAAGGAATGAGGGAGGGAAGGAGAAATGATAGACAGGTAAGCAGGCTAGGGCCAGGTGGCAGCACAGCAGTGGAATAGCTAGACCCACATGGGGAAAGTTCAGGATTCAAGTGGCAGATATGGACATGGCCGTGACCTAGGCTGCTGCAACTGGGGGTAGGGGTGGATCACAATGTGGTGACCTCTTGGAGATGCCAGTCTATTTTTCTGTCTCTCTCAATTGGAAAAAATAAATAATCTTTAGAGAAAGACAGATATAGATACACAAGCAGATAGATGGATAGATGGATAAATAAATAGGTAGTTATTCATGGTAGTTTAGGGGGAAGATCGAGAACAGAGGGATGTAGAGAAAGAGGAAAATGGCTCAAAATATAATCTTAATAGCCATAGTAGAAAAATTTACTGCCACTCTTATTTTATAAATTAGAAAATTGAATCTCAGAATGATTAAGCCCAACTAGTACATAGTAGAGTCAGAACTGTGACTCCACTACATGAAGACTGATGAATAGATTCATGTTTAAGTTATTGCTCACAAGAGATATTACTAGAGAGCACTAAGCATATCAGGATTAGAGATAAACTTTTCACTTCTCACATTTGTGATAGGAAAATAAAACAATAACAGAGAAGAGGAATTGTCAACTGATTGTAATACATAAAATAAGCAATATATACCTTCTAAAACTTGTTAATAGTATATTTAGGGACAAGTTTTTAAAACTTATTTATATTATATTTCATTTTGGGTGTGCAATTGCTCTTTTGTCATCCCATCACATTAACTGGAAAGAAATCGTGCCTTTCAGCAGTGCCTGGTTTCAGCATCTGGAAATCTGTTCTAGAATTTTATAATCCCTCTTCTCATTGTTCGGTGTAATTAGTTGAAAACTTTTCTCTTACTGTTAATTTAAACAATCTGTGTTCATGCAGAGTGTGAAGTTCCTTGAGACTGTGAGTCTCTCCATTGTCACATACAGTTTACTTTTTCCTCCACGGCAGTGGGTTAATTACGCTTATCAAGTGGGGAGCTTCAGGCTTCCATAGAGTGTATTATCCCAGGTTTCTGGATAAGATCATCAACTAAATGAAGTATGATCGTTTTTCCTTCTCTACCCATGAAATAAGAGATTTACCCAACTAGCAGTCCCACGCATACATAGATTTTACAAATACCAAAATCTGATTAAATTGGCCTCGTTATAGAAAGTGCAAAGAAAACCACTTGCCTGGTGATACTATAGTGTTTTGGTTAAGTATTTGTTTCCAAATTGAATATTCTAAAATAGCAAATGTAATCCCTCTATTTTCAAATCTTAAAAATGCTGTCAATGGGACCAGCAGTTAGCATAATGGTTATGTCGTTGGACTCCCACGTAGTCGACCACGGTTCGCGTCCCGGTTCTGGTGGCTTAAAATTCACGCCAGGCGCGTGTGCGTGCATGCCCAAGATCCCGAGAGGAGAATGGAAGAGAAGGGATTGCGGCGTGACCCTCCTCCCTGGGGAGTAATTTCTCGCTTTCTGTCTCTATGTCTCTCTCTGTCTGTCTGGCGAGAGCACGCGCACTATAGCAAAAACCTCTCCAAAAAAGAAAAAAAAAATTCTGTCAATGATTTGGTTTCATATGTTAGAGTTGCTAAGTAGATTAAATGTTTAGATTTTGAGATAATGTTTTTGAAGATAATTAACTAACACCAGGGTTTTGTATACTCCAGACAGAAATAAGTTCATATATGGCAAACAAATAAAAGGTCTCAAATAGCAATAGGTAAGTAGCATATGGAGTTATCTTTTATATACTCACACTTTCTGAATGATAATACATTCTGATGTTACCGACAAGCCCTAAAATTTATGCCCCAGAGATAAAATTAGACAGCAGTCTAGAATGATACATCCTGTGATCTATTTTAACAGACATATTTTATTACAAATTACTTCTGTATTCTTTAATATATGGCATGAAGACATAAGTGCTCTTTTCTCTCTCAAAAACAAAATCAAAACAAAACCTAAATTTTCAGGCAAACAATAAAATTATAATCTTGGCTCTTAAAAAAAAATTATGGTACCAAAGGTTCAGAACCAATTAAATTTTTTCTCTAAAATTATGTTTTAAAAGGACCAAAATATTAAAAAGTAGAAATTACTGTAAGTCAAACTTCTCATTTAACTTTAGGCTTCATGAAGTCTGTTCTGTGTTTATGCACAAGGCTTTCTGGCAAGTGAGATGACCACTGAATGGTAAGTTTGGTGTTCTTTGTAGAAAGCACTATTGTCACTGACCAACTATATAAAGAGTTTATGTGCTCATCACATCATGGCACAGATGAAAATCAACATGTCAAAGAGCCAGAGTCATTGTTCTCTGAAGTTGCCTTGTTCAGACCATCATTCAAGCAAGAGAAATGAAACAGATTAAGGGATTCAGCAATTTTCAACATCAGAGTCAATTCCAAAGAAGTGTGTCTGCTCTAACAAAGATCTGGACGTTGTTTTAGCCAGGGCAATGATTGTACTCAAAGAGCCACAATGCTGCCCTCGGCTGTGCCTATGAGATAAGAATTCTGGTTAATAAGAACAGTTCTAGGACAGGCACAAATGAGATTACAGGCTGGAAGCCCGAGGTGTGCCAAAACTCGGGCTGACGTTTTTGTCTTCAGCTGTCACAGATGGGATGGCTTAAAACAAGCATACCACATCATCTTTTTAAAAAAGAAAATCATGAGGGGAAAAAAAAAAAGGTTTTCAAGGACAAAATGTTTTAAAATGACAGAGAATTTGGACTTAGAGAAAAAGACCAGCGAACTAAACCTATTACAAAACTGGCACATTATAGTTCAGGATTTTGGCAGGACATATTTATAACAGATTTCATGTAGGGGATAGAATCCAAAAACTACTCCTCCCCTAATTATGAACTGATTTTTGCCCCTCTTTGAAAGAAAAAAAAAAAAAGAGGAAGAAATAAAAATAACTTTATTTTTGGATTATATGGAAATTTGAAAGGAATCAGCCCAGCAGGATAGATTACCAACTGGAAAATTTGGAAAGAATATAAAGTCTGGGATTTCAGGCTCCAAGCGAGAGGACTCTGAATTTGTCACAGAGGTTAGTTCTGTCTCCGAAGGGGAGCCAG
Organism: Tupaia belangeri chinensis; assembly: GCF_000334495.1. Classification (NCBI taxonomy): domain Eukaryota; kingdom Metazoa; phylum Chordata; class Mammalia; order Scandentia; family Tupaiidae; genus Tupaia; species Tupaia belangeri. The sequence continues at coordinate 1,362,114 of NW_006204563.1, forward strand.
CCATCCTGTGCAAGAGTACCCCCTGTTGGTTGGTTGGCCAGAAAACATTGGCAGTGCCTGCTGTGGCAGCTGCTCATTTAAACTTCTCCCCTTAAATTCACTGAAAGAAAACCAAGAAAGATTTGAGAGAGGTAACAGGGAGAAAAAGGAAGCATGAAGAATATACTAAGGAGGGGAGGTAGGAATTGAAAGGTTTTTCTTTCATTCTGTTGAGGTCAAAAAATAATCAAAGGAGATTGCAGGAAAAAGAGAACAAAACTGTGACTAAAATCCACCCAAGGACATTAAATCATTGTTAAACCGGTATGTTCCAAACTGTGGCTTTTGTTACCATAATGGTACCTTTGAATTGTCACTGTGCAAATCCAACTATCACCCTTCTTCAAATTGCTTTTGTCAGGTGATTCAAAGTTCATAAAACATACTTATATGCAAAAAGAAGATAATGTTTTCTTTCTCTGAATGATGCAAAAAGGGTCTGGAAAATTTCTTACCCTTCTCAATATTCAGTCAATGCTAGGAGAAAGCTAAAAATTAACAGATTTCTGAGATAAGTAGAGCTCCCCATTAAATATGTAACTGTGACCACCAGATAATTTTTTCACTGGACCTTCATAGTATACAACCACTTTTGGTCTGCATGAAGCTGAATCGAATGCAAAATGACCAGGAAAGAAAGGAAAAAAAACAAAAACAAAAACAAGAAAAGTCCATGGTGTGTGCTTACTGATACCCTCTGTAACCTAGTTCTGTAGGTTTCATTTTTAGCAGGAACTTGCAATTGTAATGAAAATAATTCTATTATAAGAAATTTAAACAGTGTTGTGCTGAGGTGGAGTATTAGCACAAACTAGTCGAGTCTGAGTCGGATTTGTTGTAATCTTTACAGCAAGGATACACTGGGGTTCTAAAAGGTTAATGAACCACTTGTGGTAGACCTTTCCTTCACATTTTAACTCTGTTTTATTCCTGATAGAACCATTAACTTCTACACTAACCTTTCTACTTGTTACTATTACACACATTCTACCCACTAAAGCTTTCTATTGATTTTTGCCAGTGAGGTTTTATAAAATGTAGCTTTAAATACATGGATTCTGCAATTGTGTTAGCATCAGCCAGTGTGTGGAAAAGACAAAGATTAATTCTCTAGTTTTAATTATTTTATATTGTCATTCAAGTCCTCTTTTTCCATGATTGCTTTTCATTAGAAATCTTCTGTAAAGCTTTTACATCTTGTGTTTTTTAAGATTGTATGGCAAATACAGTTTTATTTTTTTACTTTTAAAATAATATATTTAACCTAAATGTGCTAGAAGGTACATAACTTTATTTTTCTGTTGTTTAGAGTACGTTTTCTAGTATTTCCTTAGGTATGTATGGTGAAATCAGATATTAAGAACAAGAGATGAAAACTGTAGACATACAAATAATTATAGCATACAAATTTTTGTTTAGAAGCCTACATAATTTGCTAAAATGAATGTATGAGATTCTTAAATTAAAAACTACAGAATAAGTTGTGTCTTTGAAAACCATGTCAGAAGTATAATTTTACTATGGCTCACATAAAAATACTGTACTAGGGGCCAGCAGGCACCATAGCGGTTAGATCACTGTACTCCACCATGACTGACCACAGTTCGAGTCCCAGACCTGGTGGCTTGAAAATCATGCTGGGCGCATGTGTGTATGTGCCCAAGATCCCAGGAGAAGAATGGAGGGGAAAGGATGATGACATGGACATCTCTCCTACGGGATAATTTTTCACTTTCTCTCTATCTCTGTCTCTCTCACACCAGCGAGCACACACACCCTATGGCAAAAACCTCTTTAAAAATAAAAATAAAATACTGTACCACAAAGCTTTACACTTGTCATTTTAATATGAATTCCCTACTATTTCTTGAGAATTTTTAGTTGATTTTATTAGTTTTCTAGTTGTAAATATCAGCTTCTAAAATAACATAGATCCTCAAAAATACTTGCAATATATTATTTTCACAGTTTGAAGGCATGATCTTCTAATGTAAAGGAGTAGTAAGATATCAAATAGCAGGTAAAAAGAAAAATAAACTTAATTAATCCACATGTGTTGATGTCTTGACCCTCAATCAAAGAACAAACTTTTTTTTCAGATTTTTTTTCTAATTTCAACTAATTAAAAGAAAATTTCAGGGCTGGTCCTGTAGTTCAGACGTCAAGAACAACAGAGAAAACCAGATCTGATATGGCTAACTGGCCCACCAGGGTTCAAGTCCTGGCCTCTGAGGACTTGAAAAACATGTGAGGGGACAGAGAAATGGAGGAAAAAGGATTGTGACCTGAACAGGTCCAGCTTGCCTTCTGTCTGTCCCTCTCATGTGTATTAAATTAAAAAGAGTAAAGAAAGAAACTTTCTCCTATAACAAAGTATTTCATGGTTACAATGGAGATCAGAAAACCTGATAAATAGTACTATAATATCTACTAAAAAAAGATTAAATGTTTTATATAAACATAAGGAATCATAACTTTTATATTTTTATATAAATCAAAATGAGTGAGATAAGAAAAATTAAAACCTTAGATAAATACAATAATCTAGTAAGGAGATATTTAGATGATTTCAAAACATTTTTAAAGCTTGGTTTATTTTAACGTTTGCTGAAATCTTTCAAAATATTATCAGAATAATTTTATGATTCTGAAAATAGAGGCTACAGTATCATTTGGCAATTCACTTGAAGATAAATAGTAATTATTTTCTTTTTTTTTTTTTTTGGACAGGTTTTTGCTATAGGGCGCATGCGCTTGCCAGCCAGACAGAGAGAGACAGAGAGACAGAAAGCGAGAAATCACCCCCCAGGGGGGATGGTCACGCTGCAATCCCTTCTCCTCCATTCTCCTCTTGGGATCTTGAGCATGTACGCACACGCGCCGGGCATGAGTTTTAAGCCACTGGGTCCGGGACATGAACTGCGGTCGACTACGTGGGAGTCGAGCGACATAGCCATTACGCTAACTGCTGGTTCCCAATAGTAATTATTTTCTTAAACTCATAAAAATGTACATAACTTTTTTTTAAAAAAAGATTTATTTTAGATTTTTACCACTGGATGTGTACACTTTGGAGAGACAGAGAGAAACAGAAAGAGGGAAAGTGAGAAATCGTCCCTGCAGGGGGATGGCCATACAGTAAACCTTTCTTTGTTCTCTTCTCAGGATTTTGTGAACACATGCACTTGAGCGCGGCTTGTATTTCAAGTTACCATGTCAGGATTTGAACCATGTAGTCAGCCATATAGGATCCAGTGCCTTAAGCCTTAACCATCATGCCACCTGCTGATCCCATAAGTTAATATTTTTTTTTTTACAAATTATTATAATTTTGGACATTTCAAAGAATTAAACAGACTATAGCCTGTATGTTATTCTTACTAAATACATTAGCATATATTGTATTTCTATTTCTCTCAAAATTTTGTAAAATATAATGGAAATGCATTCTAGTTAGAATAGTGAAATTATGTATGAACATTTAAAAGATGTAAAGTATACCCTGAGTTCTCTGGACATAGTATGAGGTGCATCACAGAGTCTTCACATTAATCCATTTCCTGTGATATTTTCTCAGACTCTTCTTATATTCTGAAGTGTTTATATTTCTATTACAATAAATATGTGTATGTGAATCCTCTGAAATCAGCTTACATTTAATATACTCCAAAGTGAAGTCATTGGTTTTCTTCTCCAACGTGTCTGCATCTCTTTGAGGTTTTTGTTGATTTGTTCTTCTGTTTTGTTTTATTTTGTTGTTGCTTTAGACAAGAGGGCACATATATTCAACAGAGAGTCATAGAGAAGAAAAAAGAGAAAGAACACGCACCTCTCTCTGGTGCATGGTCATGCTGCAATCCCTTCTCCTCCATTTCTCCTTCCTGTCAGAATTTTAAACACTCATACCCAAATGCCTGGCATGTTTCTCAGGCCACCAGGGCTAAGGATTGAGTTAGGATTGGGTATGTAGGATCCAGCTTCCTTAAGCACTAAACCACGAAGCCATCATTCCACGTGTTTCTCACATATGATGGAATATGTTAATCATCTTGTCCTGAAGACTTTGAAGTCAAGCTATTGGGTTGGTGCAAAAGTAATTGGGGTTTTATTGTTGAAGTTTGTCATTTGAAATTGAATACACTATTAAATAAATGGTGCTATGTTGTACATCATTAGAATTCATATTTCTAGAGTTTTTTTGCTAATAACTTATTACTTGCTGTTTATTGTATATTTTTTTAGACTATGGAAATATTAGAAAAAAAAATTAAACTCAAGGATCAGCAGATGCTGTAATGGTTATATCACTGGATTCCCATGTAGTCAACTGCAGTTCACGTCCTGGACTCAGTAGATTAAAACTCATGCCTGGTGCATGTGCATGTATGCCCAAAATCCAGAGAGGAGAATGGAGGAGAAGAGACTGCAGTGTGGCCATCCCCCTTGGGGGATGATTTCTTATTTTCTGATTCTCTTTCTCTGCATCAAGCACAAGCACCCTGTATCAAAAAGCTCTCTAAATTTAAAAAATCAAAAAAAGAAAAAAGAAAAGAAAAAAACTAATTCGAGTGATTTTTTTTTTTTTTTAATTTGAGATCAAAATGGTTTGTAAAGGGAGACAGTATTTAGCATAATGGCTATGTCGCTGGACTCCCACGTAGTCAACCGTGGTTCGCGTCCCGGACCCAGTGGCTTAAAACACGCCGGGTGCGTGTGTGTGCGTGCCCAAGATCCTGGGAGGAGAATGGAGGAGAAGGGATTGCGGCATGACCCTCCCCCCTGGGGGGTGATTTCTCACTTTCTCTCTCTATGTCTTTCTCTGTCTGTCTGGTGAGCGCATGTGCCCTATAGCGAAAACCTCTCCAAAAATAAATAAATAAATAAATAAATGGTTCGTAAAGAAGTAGAGACAACTTGCAACATCAACAATGCATTTGGCCCAGGAACTACTAACGAATATATAGTGCAGCGGTGCTTCAGGAAGTGTTGCAAAGGAGAGAAGAACCTTGAAGATAAGGAGTATAGTGGCTGGCCACTGGAAGTTGACAAAGACCAACTGAGAGCAATCATCACAGCTGATTCTCTTACAACCACACAAGAAGTTGCAGAAGAACTCAACATTGACCTTTCTATGGTCTTTTGGCATTTGGAGCAAATTGGAAAAGTGAAAAAGCTTGATAAGTGAGTACACCTTATGAGCTGAACAAAAAAATTTTTTAAAAAATGTTGTTTTGAAGTGCTGTCTTTTCTTATTCTAGGCAAAATAGTGAAGCACTTCTCCATCAGGTTGTGACGTGATAACAAGTGAATTTTATATAACAACCAGTGATGACTAGCTCAGTAGTTGGACTGAGACGCTCCAAAGCACTTCTCAAAGCCAAAACTGCACACCCGCCCCCCCCTCCCCGAAAAAAAAAAAAAAAGAAAAGAAAAAAAACCTGGTCACTGTTTGGTGGAATCTGATCTACTATGGCTTTCTGAATCCCAGTGAAACCATCACATCTGAGAAATATGCTCGGCAAATCGTTCAGATACATTGAAAACCACAATGCTTGCAGCCAGCACTGGTCAACAGAAAGGGTCTAATTCTTCTCCATAACAATGCCCAACACATGTCACACAACCAATGCTTTAAAAGTTGAACAAATTGGGTCACAAAATTTTACCTCACCCACCATATTCACCTGACCTTGGTTCATCTGCCATAATCACATGACCTCTTCCCAATCAACTACCAAGATGCTTCTTTAAGCATCTTAACTTTTTCCAGGGAAAACATTTCCACAAACAGCAAGATGCAGAATTCATCGATTTCTGAAACAGATTTTTATGCTACAAGAATAAACAAACTTATTTCTCATTGGCAAGAATCTGTTGATTATAATGGTTCCTATTTTGACTAAAAAAGATGTGTTTGAGCCTAGTTATAATTTAAAATTAATGGTCCAAAACCACAATCGCTTTTACACTAACCTAATATTCTAAATTCTCTCTATTCCTAATTATTGAGCAAATGCTATGATTCCACCAATAAAGTATTTCTCCCTATATA
>NW_006204563.1:1368224-1372076 GCF_000334495.1 Tupaia belangeri chinensis
ACCACTTCCCCTCAGGTCCTTAATAAACTATTATATAAACATGTTGTACAGCTCTAATGATGAGAGTAGGCACTGCTCGCATGACTTTAAACATGCCAGATCTCTAAAAATTCTTCATTAAGTCCATATTACCTAGAGAATTAAACCTTCATCTAGTTCTGTTTTCGAATACCCTCCTGGTTAAATATTATGTATGGTGATGGTTAAAATACACCTATGGCTTCCTTTTATTTTACAACAAACAGGGCCTGGAAGAATCTATTACTGTCCAGTACTGAATTATCCTCAGTTTTGCACTCTAATCACACAGACTTCTGGTGCCTGGGTTCCCAGGCAGGCACTCTCCTGCCTTTGAGCCTCAGTAAATGTTCTATCCACTCATTTCAAATTCTCACTACTCTCACAACCATCACATGGACACGTGCCTGGCGTGAGTTTCAAGCTGCCATGTCTGAGTCTCAGGCACGTGTCCATGTGTGCTCAAAATCCCAAGATAATGGAGAAGGGACTGCGGCATGGCCGTCCCCCCTTGAGGGGTGATTTCTCACTTTGTTTCTCCAGCAAGTGTATGCACCCTGTAGCAAAAAGTCTCTCTAAATTTTTTTTTGAAAATAATTAAATTTTTGCCATTGAACATTGGATTCTAAGTCATCAGACATTGTTTCCCTTCTAAGTTACTTAATAATATATAAGAGCTAGACAGTACTGCATTATATTTCTTCCAGATAGCAAGCTAGTGGTAAAGTTTTATTTTTTAAAAATGATAGCTTTGATTAGACTATGTCAGGCCATTGATCAGAAGATCAGAATAATCTTAGATGTCAACAGAAGTCTGAAAATGGAGAAAAGCTAGAAGAAGCTGGCTTGACTGGAGGCAGCTCTTCATCCAAACTCTTGCCTATTTTAGGGTATGGGAGGAGAGCCCTTTTGGGGCCCTCCCATTTCTAAAGTCACAGAGAACAAAGAAACAGGAAAAAAAGATAGGCCAGACTGCAGACTCACTTGAGTGCCTGCTCATTCTGAGGGGTTGTAGGGGGGCTACATGGCATTGGATTTGGGATACAACTCCTACTTTCTCGCCTCTCAGTTCAATCACCAATCTCATCACAAATCAACAGGTCTAGGTATATAGAAGGCAAACATCTGAACATTGTGAGGCTCTGGAGGCATTCTCTTCCACACTCACCTCAGCAAAAGAAGAAAGAAATCCCTCTATGTAAATATGAACCTAAAACTTCCACTATGCATACTATACTGCCATGGTAAGAGAAGAAAACTGGCACATTGCTAATTCAGACCAAAGGGAAGCACAGGTGCACACAGCTATAGAAATGTTCTCCAAAGAAGTAGCAAGAAGTCATCCCAACATGACTAAAATTCACAGCCAAGCCTTAAGAAAATGTGAAAACTAGGAAATACTTCTCCCCCAAGGGGACAGAATAACTCATCTACCACAATGAGGGAGAGGAAAAAAAAAAGGAATCTCTGAAATGTCAGAAAAGAATCCAGAGTATTTGTCATAAATTCAATGAGATGCAAGAGAAAACAGATATTCAATTCTAAGAGATGAGAAAATCATTCCATGACTTGAAGGAGGAACTCTATAAAGAGAAAGACACCATAAAAAAGAATCAAACAGAACTTCCAGAGATGAAGACTGTCATAAAAGAAAATAAAACCTCCCTTCAAAGTATTGATAGCAGATTAGACCCATGCATAAGATATCTCTGATATAGAAAATAAAGCCTCTGACTTAAACAGAACCACCCCCCCAAAAAAAGAAAAAAAATAACAAAAAAATAGGATAACATACAGAAAATACTAGATAACATTAAACACCTAAATATATGAATAATTGATATTCCAGAAGGTGAAGAATCTGTTAAGGACATAGAAAAACTATTCCATAACATACTTACAAAAAGCTTTCCAAACCTAGAGAAACATTCAGACATCCAGACACAGGAAATACAAAGGAAGCCAAATATTGGGTCATTGGGAAAGTTGTGGTGCATTTTTTGCATAGAAAAATCATAACTTTCCAAACAACCTAATAGTAGCAACATAAGAATTTCCTCCCCATGGCACTTTATAGCCTAAGACAAAGACAGATTCTAAATATGGCAAGTGAGAAATGCCCAGTTACTTACAATTTTTACCCATTAGGCTAACTAATGTCAGACATCTCAACTGAAACAATACAAGCAAGAAAGGAATGGACAGACATTTTCAAAGCAGTAAAAGAAAAACAATTTCAACCAAGAATACTATACCAGGCATGACTATTCTTTAAACGGGAGGAAAAGATAAAAAATATTCTCAGATAAACAAAACCTGAAAGAATTTACTAACACTAGGACACCTATTCAAAAAGCACTAAAAGGAGTGCTATTATCAGGAAAACTAAAGAGAGACAAACAGAAATAAAATAACACAGAATAACCAAGAAAAAGGCTTAGAAATGACAGGAATGTAAGTCTACCAACATTAGTAATAACACTGAAGGTCAATGGATTACATTCTCCAATTAAAAGACACAGACTAAGTGAATGGATTAATTGGAGCCCTCTATATTCTGCTTTCAAGAAACACACCTCACTGATAAAGACAGAGACTGAAAGTGCTAGAAAAAGATATTACATGCAAATAGAAATTGAAAAAAAAAAAAGCTGAAATTGAGATTCTATCAGACAAAATAGACTTTAAAACAAAAAACTTTAAGAGACAAAGAAAGATACTAGATAGTTCTAAAAGGGTTAATTCACCAAGAAGATATAACTTTTATGAATATCTCTGCATCTAACACTGGAGCACCCAAATAAAGAAAGACTGCTAGATCTAAAGGAAGAGATAGACTGCAACAGACTAATCATTGGGGATCTCAACGCCCTGCTGTCTCCTCTGGACATTATCATCTAGACAAAAAAATAAGCAAAGAGATACAGAATTTAAACAATACCATAGATCAAATGGACTTAGTGGACATCTATAGAACTTTTTACTCAACAATCACAAAATACACATTTTTCTCACCCTCCCCACAAGGAACATTTCTGAAGATCCACCACATGATAGAGTACAAAACAAGACTTTACAAATCCAAAGTTATAAAAACTATATCTAGCATCTTGGGACCAGTAGATGGTCTAATGGTTACATCTTTGGATTTCCACTTAGTTGATAATGGTTTAAGTCCTGGTACCAGCAGCTTAAAACTCAGGTGTGTGTGTGTGTGTGTCCAAATCCCGAGAAGAGAGTGGAGGAAAAGGGTTTTTCAGCATGGCCATTCCCACTAGGGGGTGACTTCTTGCTCTCTTCTTCTGTCTCTGTCTCTCCAGCAAACACACATGCCCTACAGCAAAAACCTCTCAGGAGAAAAAAAAAAAAAAGAAATATATCTAGTATCTCATCCAACCACAATGGAATTAAAATTGAAATTAATTGTAGAATGAACCCTCTAAAATGTACAAACTCATTGAAATTAATAATCTACTTCTGAATGAATTCACAACCACTGAAGAAATTAAGACTGAACTCAATAGATTCATTGAAACCAATGATAACAATCACAAGTTTTCATAATCTATGTGACAGTGAAAGCAGTCATAATAGGAAAGTGGTAGCAATTTGTACTCACAAGAAAAAGATGGATAGGAGACAGATGGACAATCAATCTAATAACATATCTCAGGGAACTGAAAACAACAACAACAACAAAAATCCCAAAAATATCAGGAGAAAATAAATATCAAGCAGAAATAAAAGAAATAGAGAATATGGGGACCAGCAGTTAGCGTAATGGCTATGTCGCTGGATTCCCATGTAGTAGACAGCGGTTTGCGTCCCGGACCC
>NW_006204563.1:1372296-1381408 GCF_000334495.1 Tupaia belangeri chinensis
AGAGAATAAAAGAACTACACAAAAAATAAATGAAAACCAAAAGCTGGTTAAGAAGATAAACAAAACTGACACACTGTTTGCTAGACTAATCAAGAACAGAGAAAGGAACCAGATAAATCAAATCAGCAATACAAATGCTATGTTACAAGAGACATAACTGAAATACAAAAGATCATGAGAACACTACGTGCGACTTGTGCGACTATATTCCAACAAACAAGGAAACCTAGGTGAGGGAGACATATTACTAAACACTCTTAAACCACCAAGAATGAATCAGAAAGGCATACAGAGCCTGAGTAAAACCATAACAAGTAACGAGATTGAATCTGTAATAAATAGTCTCCTAACAAAGAAAGCCCAGGTCCTGAGGGCTTCACTTCTGAATTCTATAAAACTTTTAAAGAAGAGCTAACCCTCATTCTACTCAAACTATTTCTGAAGATCCAAAAGGAAGGAACCCTCTCAAATTCATTTGATGAAGGTTCCATCATCTCATTCCCAAAACAAAGACGTAACAAAAAATGAAAACCACAGACCAATATCCCTGTTGAATGAATACAGGTGCAAAAATTATCAACAAGATACTAGCAAATTGTAAACAACACATTAAAAAGACTATACAGCATGTCCTGGCAGGCTTTATTCCAGGGATGCAAGAGTAGTTCAACATACACACAACAATAAATGTGTTACATGACATCACAGAAGGAAAGCTAAAAATCATATGGTTATATCAGTTAATGCAAAGAAAGCATTTGATAAAATACAACTCATCATGATAAAAACTCTCAGCAAAATCGGCATAAAAGCGACATCTCTCAACAAAATAAAAGCCATATATGACAATCCCATTGCAAACATCATATGAATGGAGAAAGCCTGAAAGCTGTTCCACTAAAACCAGGAGGAAGACAAGCCGGCCCATCTTCCACTCCTTTTCAATGTAGTACTGGTAATCCTAGCCAATGCAATCTGACAAGAGAGTAAAATAAAAGGCATTCGAATAGGAAAATAAATGAAATTCTATTTGCAAATATTATTATGTGCATAGAAATCCAAAGGAATCCACGAAAAGACTCCTGGAAGTGATAAATTAATACAGGAAGGTGTCAGGGTTCAAAATTAACATACAAAATCCTATAGCATTTTTATACTGTGATATGAACAAACTGAGGTAGGACTGAAGAAAGCAATGTCATTTATAATAGCCACATGATAAATAAATAGGATACCTATAAATAAGCCTAACCAAACAAGTCAGAGAACTCTACAAGGAAAACTGAAAGAACAAATTGAATATAATATTGTACCAAAAAGTGGAAAAACATTGTTATGTTCCTGGGGAAAAATAAATATAATCAACACTACCCAAATTAATCTTTAAATTCAATGCAATTCCAACCAACTGCCAGAGATATTCCTCACAGAAATAGAAAAATAATAATAATAAAATTTGCTTGGAATCATAAAATGGTCTGTGTTGCCAAAGCAATATTGTACAGAAAGGATAAAGTAGAAGGAATCTCATTTCCTGACCTCAAAATGTATTACAAAGCTGCAATAATCAAAATAGCATGATATCGGCACGAAACAAGCAGGTAGACCAATGGAACAGAATTGAGAACCCAGAAATAAATCCCAAAACATACAGCCAACTGATTTTTGACAAATGGCACTAGATAACCCAGTGGGGGGTGTGGGTGGGGACTATCTCTTCAGCAAATGGTGCTGGAAAAACTGAATATCAACCTGCAGAAAAATGAAACTGGACCTCTATCTCTTACCATTAACAAAAATCAACACAAAATGGATCAAGGATCTAAACATAAACCTCAAACTATAAAACTACTGGTCAAAAATGCATAAGTAACTCTTGAAGACATCAGCGCATGTGAAGACTTCCCTATGTAAGACCCCCAAACCACAGGATATAATCCAAAAAATTGACTAGTGGGACTACATCAAGCTAAAAATCTTCTGCACATCAAAAGAAACAACTGGAGTGAGGAGACAACCCTCAGGGTGGGAGAATATATTTGCACACTACGGCTCATATTAAAGGACTGATATCCAAAATATACAGGGAACTAAAGCAGTTTTTTCCAGAAAAAAAAATATAATCAATTAAAAGATGGGCAAATGAGCTGGACAACTCCCCAGGAACACATATGAACAGCCAAAAAGCATATGAAAAAGTCCTCAGCATCTCTTATCATAAGGGAAATGCAAATCAAAACCACAGTGAAATACTATTTACCCCCAGTAAAAATGGTCAAGATTAAAAAGTAAACAATGATAAGTGCTGGCAAGATTGCAGTGAAAAGGTAACCCTCCTACACTGTTGGTAGGGATGAAAATTAGTATAGTCACTGTGGAGAACAAAATGGAGATTCCTGAGACCTAGAAATAGAACTATCATATGACCCAGTAATTCCACTCTTAGGTACTACCTGAAGGATAGAAAAATCCTCACTTGGAAAAACACTTGAACATCCATGTTTATTGCAGCATTATTCACAGTTGCTAGGGCATGGATTCAACCTAAATTTCTAAGAACAGATGAGTGAATTGAAAAAATGTGGTGAATGTACACTATGGAATAATATTCAGCCATAAAAAAAATGAGACCCTGATATTTGATACAAAGTAGATAAATATGAAAGATGTAATGCTAAGCAAAGCAAGCCAGACTATGAAAGACAGGTATTGTATGTGCACACTTAATATATACCAAATGTCTGCACTCAACAGCAGATACTGAAAGACTGGAAGCAAAGAGAATAACTGTAGACACTAAAGACAGTATAGAAGGGAGTGGGTAATAGGGAGTGGGAGAGAGAGGATCAGGGGAAAAAACATTTGAGAGAGACAAAAAAATGAAAAGTTATCTGTAGATGATAATGTATATGGTGATATCCCTGATTAACTAGTATGAACTGTATTAATGCTGGGAAAACCATGTTGTACACTGTAAAGATGTACAGTGATTAAATGTAAATAAATTAAAAAGGAGAATAGAAAATTAGTGTGGAGACTGACAAATTTTACTATCAAAAATATATAAACAGGTGAATAACTGAAAGCAGAATATCTACCAAAGGAAGCATCAATATTGGCCAGCAGGTAACATGGAGGCAGCTGTATCCCAATTGCATGGTTTGAGTCCCACACCCAGTGACTTGAAAATCACACTGGGCATGTATGTGTGTGCATGCTCAAAATCCTGAGAGGAGACTGGAGAAGGGATTGTGGTATGGTTTTCGCTCCTGGGGGGGTGGGGGTTGATTTCTCACTTTCCCCATTTCTATGTCTCTGTCTCTGTCACTCTGGTGAGTATATGGACCCTACAAGAAACTAAAAAAAAAAAAAAAGAACATTAATATTGTTAAGGGACTGAATATTTGTGTCTCTCCAAAATTCTTACACCAAAAGTGTATCCTCTGATGTGATGGTACCAGTAGATGGGACCTTTTGGGCATAATTAAGTTTAAATGAGATCATGAGGAATGGGCCTTCATGATGGAAGTAGTGCCCATATAATAGGAAGAGATGAGAGCTTCCTCTCTCTGTGATGTGAAGATGTAGACAGACATCTGCAAGCAGGAAAGAGACCTTCCACAAAGGACCAGATTTACCCACACCTTGATTTTGGACTTCCCACACTCCAGAACCATGAGAATGAATGTCCGTTATTTAAAACTCCCAGTCAATGGTGCTATGTTATAATAAACTAAGCAGACTAAGACAAATAACAAAACAGTTTTTGTGTGTCTTTTGTGTCTTTTTTTTTAAAGAACATGGGAGAATTACATGGAATCTGCATTGCACTTGATTCCCTCTTCCTTCCAATATAATTTGTTAAAAAATTACCACCACTAGAGAAGCACATAAAGAAATTATTCTACTCAGGAGAAAGCCAAGATTTAAGTAAAGGAAAGATGCAGAGGAAGATTAAAGGGGGGTAATTGAGACCTATGGTCTCTTTTAATAAAATACAACCCTAGGGGACAAAGGGGAGAGAGAAGAAAATAAGGCAACAAAAGACATCCAGAGCTTTGTAGGCACTGTGTCAAGTAAGGCCATTCTTAGGCCCTTGGGCTTACCTAACATATCTCAAATATGCTGGATGTATGGATGTAACTGATCATCAGGAAAGTCATGACATTTTTCTAAGCAAAAACGTCATGATTTTCCCGATGATCCAATAATTGACTCTTTTTTTAATCCACAGATACCATCTGCTGCAGAGGATGTGGCTGTGTCAGAAGAGTGCTATCACACATGGGAATGAGGACCTTACCATGGCTAAGGGAGGCGATGTGTACTCAACCTAAGGTCAGTATTTAATCACAGTACATTGGTGCTCTATGGAGTTGGAGGTCTAGGTTATCAACATTCTCATGGCTCACATGCTATCAGAGGCCATGTGTTATAATACATGGTTTATAGAGGTGCCTGGGTAGGCAGTTGTATCACATGGATTGTTGTTAAGCTTTCAAATTCTCTTCCTCAGTAATATTCCAATGATTCTCACTTTCAGGGATCCTTTTTCCAAATATAATCAAGTCACAACTACAGTCATACTACTGGTAGATCCCTAAGGGGTCATGAGGACTCCACCTTTGATTCTTTATTACCACCATGAAATCCTTTTTTTTGTTTTGTTTTGTTTTTAAGAGATTTTTGTTATAGGGCACGTGCTCTTACCAGAAAGACAAAGAGACAGAAAGTGAGAAATCACCACCCACCCTCCCCGGAGGCATGCTGCAATCCTTTCTCCTCCATTCTCCTCTCGAGATCTTGGGCACACACAAACATGTGCCTGGCATGAGTTTAAGCCACCGAGTCCGGGACTCGAACCACAGTTGACTACATGGGAGTCCATCGATGTAGCCATTACACTACCTGCTGGTCACAGCACCATGAAATCTTTTTTCTTTTCTTTTTTTTTTTTTGGAGAGATTTTCACTGTAGGGCGCGTGCGCTCGCCAGACAGACAGAGACATAGAGACAGAAAGCGAGAAATCACCCCCCAGGGGGGATGGTCACGCCGCAATCCCTTCTCCTCCATTCTCCTCTCGGGATCTTGGGCACGCACGCACACGCACCCAGCGTGAGTTTTAAGCCACCGGATCCGGGACACGAACCGCGGTCGACTACGTGGGAGTCCAGTGACATAGCCATTACGCTAACTGCTGGTTCCCAGCACCATGAAATCTTGATGGCAACTAAATATCACAGTACTAACTAGTAATTGATAGAAAAAAAAAAAAAAAAAGATGCACCAGTCTCTGAAAGCAGGCAAACATGTCTATGGTCTTTCTCGATCCTTTATCCCAGTCTCTATTTCATTTAAAAAATATGTGCACATAATCAGGAAAAAGAGTGTACCCTCAAAGAGTTTACTATTAGTTGGGATGACACAGAATTTTAATAGAGTATGGTAAATGTTGTGATAGTGGTTGGTACAAAATGCATGTATATCATGCAGAAAGGAGAATTATTTCATTCTTGAAGGACTCAAGGAAGGCTTAAAAATGTATTGGTGGTCTTAAAAATAAATAAATAAATAAAACAAGATAACTGAGGTAAAGTTAGTATAGTATTATTTGGGACAGGGATAGTATGATCATCTGAACACATCTATGTTGCCCTAAATAATGAATACCAAGGTGTCACAGATTTCAGGCTGATTTTAAAGCCAAAATTTACAAATGGAAGGAGGACTAGAAAAAAAATTTTTTTGAGAGTTTTTTTGCTATAGGGCTCGTGCACTCACCAGAAAGCCAGATACAGAGAGATAGAAAGCAAGAAACCATCCCCCAGGGGTGATGGCCATGCCACAATCCCTCCTCCTCCATTCTCCTCTCGGGATGTTGGGCACACACGCCTGGCGAGAGTTTAAGCCACCTGGTCCAGGACTCGAACCACAGTCAACTACATGAGAGTCCAGCGACGTAGCCATTACGCTAACTGCTGATCCCTAGAATGAATTCTTGACAGCAGTGACTGACTATATTCTATAGTAAAGTGCATGATGACCTCATGATTACCTGGAGTCACTTTACTTATTCTAGAGCAAAGTGGGGAAATGATGAATCTGGAAGGTAAAGGAGAAGTGTATTTGGGCAATAAGGAAGTTTATAAAACAAAAAGTTCAATGAGCATAGGTGAGGAATATCTTGAGCTTTATCTCAGGTGTGCATTCCTAAGAAAACCACAAAATGTGCATAAGTTTTATTCCCCTATAGTGCTGACTCAAGCAACCTGGCGTCTCTTATTTTCAGACTATTCTGGGATCTATCAACTTCCTTAAAAACTCAGTTTGATGATGTGACATTTTAGCATGAATGACCCCATTTTGGTCTGGTCTGTCAGGGCCTAAAATGGGAGCTGAATCCAAAACAATGTACTACAGTAATTTTTATCTAAATTTGCCTGCTCTAAAACATAAAAAAAAAAAAAAATGAGTTCAGCAAAACTAGATCATTCCCTCAAATTCAGGAAACTATTGGCAACTATCTCTCTAGAGACAACAGAAAGCCCAACACATTAACAGAGACAAGGTGGGTGAAGAACCAAGTGGATGGTATTAAAAAATGCTAACCAATTTTTCATTACTTTTACTTCTACCATTACAGCTACTACTACTACTACTACTAATAATAATAATAATAATAATTCTGGATACAAATCTCCAGTATATAGATGGGAAAAGATAGTTAGTACTAAGCATAATAAAATTAAAGGAAGCTTGGTAACATGTCATGTTACTTAGTATTGTGTACTCATAACTAAAAAGATGTCATGCCCAAAGCAGGGAAATTAGAAAGCAACTGCTTCAGATAAGAAAATTATAAGCAGGATTTATTATTGTTGGCTGGAATATTTTTTAAAAAGACTCATATTTTAGGTTTTCTTAAGCAAAAATATGTGAAAGGAAAATTAAAGGTACTCCCTACTCTCACTTCCCAACTGTATTCTTCTACTACATAAATCCTCCCAGAACATATCGTAGAGGTAACCCTAAAAAAGAGTGGGAGACCTTAACCTTATGATTGCTTCCACCTGGGCCAGTTCCACAGTACAGTGGTGAAAGGAAAAAGATCACACATGAGTATGATTCAAATCCTGTTTTCTGAGGCTTGAAAAATATGCAAGGCATATTTGTGTGCTGAAAACCCCAATGGAATGAGGATATGGAGGAGAAGCGATTGTGGTGTGACCACATCCATTGGTAGATACTTTCTGCCCCTCCCCCCGTACTCTCTCATTTTCCTTCTAACAAGTGCACATACCCTCAGTCAATTAAAAAAGATCTTTTTATTTTTTAAAAATATTCCTTTCTATTTTTTCACATTTTTTATTTCATTTTCTTTTATATACTCAATTCCATTATTTAGCTTACAAAATGAATATTTCAACAGGTGAACATTTCTTCCTAGTCCAGTTGATAAAACTATAAAATCTTTAACAGATGATACCACATTTCTTTGTCCCATTAATGGTTTGCCTCCCTATTTTTCTTCTTGTTGTCCTTCCTCAACCCTACTCTTTCACATACACTATATCTGATATTTACATCCATATACCTGTGTTTCTATATCCTTTAGTCAATGAGTTTCAGTCATAGTGTGTGGACACTTGGTATATATCAAGTGGGGCATACAATGCCTCTCCTTCATAGCCTGGCTTGCTTCACTCAGCAGTAAATCTTTCATATTCATCCACTTCCTGTCAAAATCCAGGGTTTTGTTCTTTTTATGGCTGAATACTATTCCATAAAGTATATATGCCACAGGTTTTCTATCCATTCATCTGTTTGTGGGCATTTGGGTTGGTTCCATGACTTAGCAATTGTAAATAGTGCTGCAATAAACATCAATGTGCAAGCACTTTTCTGATTAAGTATCCTTCTGTTCTCTGGGTAAATACCAAAAACAGGAATTGCAGGATCATATGGTAGTTCTATTTGCAGATTTTTGATGAATTTCCAAATTGTTCTCCACAGTGGCTGGACCACCAGAAGTGTAAGTGATTCCCCTTACACCACGCCCCTGCCAGTACTTACCATTTTTTGATTTTTTAATCTTAGACATTCTGACTGGGTTTAGGTGGTGGTGGTGGTGTTTTGATCTGCATTTCCCTTACAATTAGGAATGTTGAGCATATTTTCATATGCCTTTTATCTATTTGTATGTCATCTTTAGAGAGTGGTTTTTTTCAACTCTTTATCACACCTTTTAATAGGGTTGATCATCTTTTTTCCAAACAGCTGCTTGAGTTCCTTGTGTATTGTGGTTATCAGTCCCTTATCTGACTCATAGTTTACAAAAATATTTTCCCATTCTGAGGGCTGTCGATTCACACTAATTACTGTGTCTTATGCCATGCAGAAACTTCTTAGTCCGATGTAATCCCACTTGTCAATTTTGGGGATTATCAACTGTGATTTGGGGATCTTATTTAAGAAGTCTTTCACTACTTCAATGTCTTCCACAGTTTCCCCAGTGTTTTCCGGGAACAGTTTTATAATTTGAGGCCTTAGATTTAGATCTTTGATCCACCTTGACTTGATTTTTGTCAAAGGTGAGTTATATGGGTTCAGAAATCCAGTTTTTCCAGTACCATTTGTTGAAGAGGTTCCCCTTTTCCCACTGGATTCACTGGTACCCCTTGTCAAAAATCAGTTAACTGTTGCTGCACCAGTATGATGCTGTTTTGATTACCACAGCTTTGTAGTATATTTTTGGGTCAGGGAGTGAGATGCCGCCCACTCCACTCTTCTTCTGCAGAATTGCTTTGGCAATATGGGATCTTTCATGAATCCAGACAAACTTTATGACTGTCTTTTCTAGATCTGTGAAGAATATGCCTGATACTTTGACTGGCATTACATTAAATATGTAGAATAATTTAGGTAGAATTGCCATTTTGATTATATTAATTCTTCCAAACCAGGAATATTTTTGTATCATTTTCCATATTTTTGTATCATTTTCAACTTCTTTTTTTACCCTCTCGTAGTTTTCCTTGTAGAGGTCTTCAACTTCTTTGGTTAGATTTACTCCTAAGTATCTTATATTTTTTGTGGCTATGGGAAATGGAA
>NW_006204563.1:1381519-1383622 GCF_000334495.1 Tupaia belangeri chinensis
TTCCTCTTTTCTGATTGCATTGGTGAGGACTTCCAGTACTATACTGAAAAGGAGTGAAGAAAGTGGGCATTCTTGTACCGTTTTTAGTGGAAAAGTTTTCAGCTTTTCTCCATTGAGGATGATGTTTTCTGTGGGTTTTTAATAGATAGCTTTTATTGTGTTGAGAAATGACCCTTCTTTGCCGATTTTGCTGAGAGTCTTGATCATGAAGGGATGTTGTATATTATCAAATGTTTTTTTTCTGCATCAATTGATATGACCATATGGTTTTTATCTTTTTTCCGTTAATATGGTGTATTACATTTATGGTTTTGTGTATGTTGAACCAACCTTGCATTTCTGGAATAAAGCCTACCTGATCATGATGTATAATCTTTTTTATAAGTTGTTGGGTACAATTTGCTAGTGTCTTATTGAGAATCTTTGTGTCTATATTCATTAGGGATATTGCTCTATAGTTTTCCTTCCTTGTCCTGTCCTTACCTGTTTTAAGGATAAGGGTGATAGAGGCTTCATAGAATGAGAAATTCATCCTTTTGCATCTTCAGAAATAACTTGAGCAGAATGGGGGTTAACTCTTCTTTGAAAGTTTTACAGAATTCAGAGGTGAAGCCATCAGGGCCAAAGCTTTTCTTTGTTGGGAGGTTATTACTAATTGAATCTCCTGGCTTGTTATGGGCCTATTCAGGCTTTATATATCCTCCTGGCTCAATCTTGGTAGATTATATGTGTCCAGAAATTTGTCCATCTCATCTAGATTGTCTTGTTTCTTGGCATACAGATGTTCATAGTATCCTATAATAATGTTTTGTATTTCTACTATGTCTGTGTTATTTTGCCTGCTTCATTGCAGATTTGATTCACCTGGTTCCTTTCTTTCTTCTTAATAAGTCTCACTAGCAGTATATCAATTTTGTTTACCTTTTCAAAGAACCAGCTTTTACTTTCATTTATTTTCTATATAGTTCTTTTATTTCTATTTCATTTATTTCTGCTCATATCTTTATTACTTCCTTTCTCCTGGAGTTTTGTGGATCTTTTTGCTGCTGCTATTCTAATTCTCTGAGGCATGATGTTAAGTGATCCATTTGCCTTCTTTCCATCTTCCTCTTATGTACACTAATTGCTATGAACTTCCCTCTTATGACTCTTTTAATAGTGTCCCAAAGATTATGGAAACTCATGTCCTCATTGTCATTGGCTTTTATGAATCTTCTAATTTCAGTCTTTATTTCTTAAATAGTTGTGGAGTAATTCAGGAGTAGGTTATTTAGTTGCCATGTATTTGAGTATTTATGAGGATTTCTCTTGAAATTAAACTCAAGTTTAATTCCATCATGGTCAGAGAAGATGCTGGATATAGTTTCTATGTCTTTAAATCTGTAGAGGCTTGTTTTGTGCCCTATGATGTTGTCAATCTTCAAGAAGGTTCCATGTGGGGGTGAGAAAAAAGTATATCTCATGGTTTTTGGGTGGAAAGCTCCGCAGATGTCTGTTAAGTCCATTTGACTTATGTTACTGTTTAGATCCTTTATCTCTTTACTTATTTTTTGTCTGGATGATCTGCCCAGAGGGGACAGTGCAGTTTTGAGGTCTCCAACAATTAGTGTGTTGCAGTCAAGCTCTTTCCTTTACATATTTGCGTGCTCCTGTGTTAGGAGCATAGATATTTATAAGCGTTATATGTTCTTGATCGATTGACCTTTTCACTACAATATAGTGCCCTTCTTTGTCTCATCAAACAGTTTTTGTTTTAAAGCCTATTTTGTCAGAAATTAGTATAGTGACTCCAGTTCTTTTTTGGTTCCCATTTGCATGGAAAACCTTTATCCAACCCTTCACTTTCAGTCTATATATGTCTTTATCCATAAAGTGGGTTTCCTGTAGGCAACAGATAGAGTGTTTCTGTTTTTTAATCCATTCAGCACGTCTGTGTCTCTTGATTAGAGAATTTAATCTATTAACATGTAATGTTATGATTGATGTTACTGGACCTGTCCCAGCATTTATGTTAGCCATCATCTTAGTTGCCTTTTATTCCTTTGTTTCTTGCTGTTACTTTTTTTTTTTTTTTATGGAGGGGTTTTTAGTGTGGGCTGGCCG
>NW_006204563.1:1383642-1401144 GCF_000334495.1 Tupaia belangeri chinensis
AGCGAGAAATCACCCCCCAGGGGGGATGGTCATGCCCCAATCCCTTCTCCTCCATTTTCCTCTCGGGATCTTGGGCACGCACACACACGCGCCCATCTTGAGTTTTAAGCCACCGGGTCTGGGACGTGAACCGTGGTCAACTACGTGGGAGTCCAGCTACATAGCCATTACCCTAACTGCTGGTCCCCGTGGCTGTTACTTCTTTAGTTTTCCTGGAACAGTACTCTCTTCAGGGTTTCTTGAAGAGCTGGTCTGGTGTTGGCAAATTCAGGTTTCGTTTGTCAGAGAAGACTTTAATCTTTTTTTTTCCCCCATATGAAGGATAATCTTGCAGGATATAATAATCTTGGTTGACATTGTTTCTCTCTTAACACTTTCAATACATCTTCCCATTCTTTCCTTGCTTGCATTATTTCCATTGAGAAAGTCTGGTGTTAGCCTGATGGGGTGACCTTTATAAGTCACTTGTCATTTCTCTCATTTCTCTCAGTTTTAGTATCTTGTCTTTATCTGTTTTTTTTTTTTTTAAATATTGCTTTCACCATTTTGTTATGATGGGGTTTCATGTAAATGTTTTAAACAAATAAAATTAAAGTAATTGCAGTTGAGGTTATGAACAAATTTTATTTTATATATAAAATAAAATCATTGCTATTATAATTATTTTTACTATTATTTTATCAACTACTCCCTCACTGGGATCTGTACTGTATGTATGGAAGGTATTGAATATAAGTTACACAAATAAACATTTTGTAATCTCCAAGAGTCTTATATTCTGCAAAACAGGTCACAAAATAGGTAGTAGAGTACTTTTAGAGTCTAATATGTGCCAAAAGAAAATTAGATGTTTAGCACTGTGTAGAGAGAGTAAAAAGAGACAGTAGAACACGGTTTTTCCAACTACCATGCCCAGAGAGTGAACTTGGAAATAAGGAAAAACTGAGTCTCAGCATTTAAAGCTGCCATACAGGAGAAAAAAAAGAAAGCAGTTTGAAAAATAGCTTTCACAAACACATTTACTACTATAACAGGTCATAAACTATGCTTCTCTTTCTTTATTTTAACTATGTGAAGTCATGAAAGCAAATATGTTTCCTAAACTCACCTTCTCCTAAAGATAATTTGTCAAGTCATTGCCCTTAACTTTTGACAACTTAATGAATCCATGAAAAAAGTGCTGTTTCATATGCCCAAGGTCTAAAAGAAATTAGTTACAGGCCCAATGGAAATCAGGTAGTGTGTAAAAAAATAAGTATCAGTCCCATGACTTGCTTTTCATGACGCGCTAGGACTATGACTAGAATCTGAGAATATTGGCTGAAAATTCATGTGTGTTATTTCTTTACTAAAAAAAAGGTAATAATAAAAATGGTAGGAATAAAGATGGTTAGAGTGATTCTGGTGATTGTGCATAAATTACAACTTTTTTTTATAGATAGTGTTTTTTTAAAGAATTAGGACCAGCATTTGGCATAATGGCTATGTTGCTGGACTCCCATGTAGTCGACCACGGTTCAAGTCCACGATTCGGTGGCTTAAACTCATGCTGGTGCGTGTGCATGTGTGCCCAAGATCCCAAAGGGAGAATGAAGGAGAAGGGGTTTCACCCCCCAGAGAGTGATATATCACACACTCTCTCTCTCTCTTTCTGGCAAGCACATGTGCCCTATACTAAAAACCTCCCAAAAAATATATATATATATTTATTTGTCTGTTTATCTATTTATTTATTATTTAATTGGAACATGAAGAGACAGAGAGTGAGAGAGAGAGAATAAAGAACTGAGAAAGCAAGCCGCCAGGTCCAGACTAGAATGCAGTGAGCCATGTAGGAGTCCAGCACCTTAACCACCACACCACCTGACAGCTCCCATAGAAGTTTTGTTTTTTGTTTTTATTTTACAAAAGATTTTTACCATAGGGCACCTCCACTCACTGGAGACACAGAGAGAGACAGAGAGAAGAATGCGAGAAACTATCCAAGAAGGATGGTCATACCACAATCCTTTCTCCTCCATTTTCCTCTTGGGATTTTGGGCATGTACACATACACAGCTGGTATGAGTTTCAAGCTGCCAGGTCCAGGACTCAAACCACAATCAACCATTTGGGAGTTTATAGTCTTAATCACTACACTACCTTCTGGCTCCTAATAAAGTTATTTTTTAATACATCAACAGAATCTGAAAATATTTAGAAAAGTTGCTTCAAAATTTGCCTAGAGCATATGTCATAATGCTGCTATCCCCCCCAAAAATTGTATCTGCTGAGAAATAGTGTGTAAGTTCTTAAACATTACTCAGGGACAAAATAACTTAACAATAATGTGCAGATAGTCAAATGTCTTTTGAATAAAATTTGAAGGGTAGGAATAAGTAGAGATCACTAAAAATCTAGTTATGAACATTTCATGCATAAATCCAACCTATTAATATAATACAAAACAATAACATCCACATTCATTTATTAAGCACTAAGTTTGAAGTACGACATTAGGTACTGATGACATATACAATTTCTGCCTTGAAAAAAAGTCACAATTGAGAAAAATGCTTTAACAAGAAAAAAAAAAGAAAATTCATTATAAGTGAAATAATAAAAATATGTATTGTAAAATGTCACTGAATTCCATTTTATAGAGAAACTAATTGCAGTAAAAGGTAGGAAACGATATTTAAATTTATTTAGGAATAGAACTGAGTAAATTTTATGTTTATAGAATATGAAAATGGAATTATAAACATACATAAAGTCTTCAGAATAGTTCATAATTATATCATTGTCCCTATTGATAAAAAGGCAAAAAAAATAAAAGCATTAGAAGCTAAACAGAAGTTTCTGAATATACTCTTCAAAGCTTTCCCGTGAGGTCCTGACACTTTTAAAATACTTTTAGTATACTTAAAGTATATTACCTTTTCATACAGAATCATCTTTGTGCTAGTAATTGTCACTGAGAATTCTACTGTGCAGTACTTGTCATTTTAAATATATTTTAAGTAAAATATCTAGGAGAAATATGTTATTGTCATTTCATGACACTATTATGCCTGGGTCTGTATGCAAAAGTGATCAAATTGGACAAATATTTGTCATAGCTATGACCCAACCGTCCCATGGCTGAGAGCTACATTGTTTTCTAGGCAGATTTCTGCATATTGGTAGTTCTCAGTGATGTAATTATTCCATTTTTCTCCTCATTGCACTCAGGCAAATAGTCAAAAATATTTCAGTAGTATTTCCTTTGATAGGAATGTCTTTTTATAAGGTGCCACCAGGAAATTACTGAGTCATTTTGTTGTTAATAAATAGATAAACATGTGCTTGGGGAGAAGTAAGGTCAAGTTACTTTTGCTGTATCATTTCATCCAGTCTCTGGCCATCTGGGAGTAGGGCTCGTAGGAATGGGTTTGATAACATATATCAAATCTACTTCGATCACAATAGGATAGTTTCAATCCATAAGAGTCTCATGCTTATCTAACTGAATGACAAGGAAAACAATTGAGGATCTTCTCTAATTAATTCCAAGTACTAAGAAATATCTGTCACATAAATATGAAGCATAGATAAAAACAGAAGTCACTAGTAAGAGAATAAATTAAATGAAAAAAGGAAAGTGACAATGGGTAAAAGAATGTAAGAGAGCAGATATGGAAAGGACAGTTTGTAGGTATGACTGAATTTGGGTTCCAAATTACCTCCTTTTATGGGGGTACCTTTCATTTATAGATAAATGAAAAAATAAATAAATAAATAAGTCGTCCGGACAAGTATACAAAGTAAAAAGAACTGGATTAACAGAAAATCATTCAAAAAGTATTGGTGGTGTTGTTTCCTACATGCTCAATATAAACCCACGGTATTACTTGACTGCTTAAAAATTTTAAGTGAGTCTAAGCTGGTACATACAGATGGACATGAAATTGGAATTAGTGTACTTCTTAGCTAGAAAAGCCCATGTGCTCTAGGCAGTAAGAGGTGATTGCTCTAACTGATGTAGTTGAATGGATGAATCCACAAACTTAACCTGACTTCCAGAGGGGCCTATCCATTAGCAGACTCCTTTCATATGGATTCAGTCTTGCGCTAGGTAGAAATTTGAGCCCAATATACCATTTGAGGTAGGTCTCAAAGCCACCAATGATATTGTTTCTAATAACTTCAATCTGAGAGTAAGGCCCCACAATACACTTTAGGTACTACAGTGATTGAGACTAAGGACCATTAGGCTTCCCCACTGCAGTAAACCTTCCATTCAATGAATAAGTGAGAGGCATTGAGAGAAATGCCAAAAGGTATAAGCTCCTCAATATCCTCTATCTGGAATTACTGGGTCATCAGGAAAGTCATGACACATTTTTGCATAGAAAAACGTGTCATGACTTTTTCCTAACCTAATAGACCACCAGCTCAGAAAAACTAACAATTTCAGGGATTCACATCCCATTTGAAGACTTTTTTTTTTTTCTTTTTAGAGAGGTTTTAGCTATGGGGCACATGCACTCGCCAGAGAGACAGAGACAGACAGAGACAGAGAAACAGAAAGTGAGAAATTATCCTCCAGGGTAGATGGTTACACCACAGTCCCTTCTCCTCCAGTCTCCTCTTGGGATTTTGGGCATGCACGTACATGTGCCCAGTGTGAATTTCAAGCTGCTGCATCCAGGACTCGAACTGCGGTCAACTACATGGGATTCCAATGATATAACCATTACTCCATCAGCCCCTCATTTGAAGATTTTTTAAGACAAAAATACAAATCTCAGTAATTCTACTGCTGTTCCCTCATGAGGTAAGAAGTAATGTCCTTTCTCTCTCACCCTAAATATTTATGTTAATCCATATTCAATAGAGTCCTAAGAAACAGACCTTAATGCTGTGAGAATGGATGTTCCAATAATCTAGCAATGATCTGGACTACTTAGATAAAGGAGACACATTGTTCACTCAGGAAGTTGGTTCAAACTGGCTCTCTATAATTTTACTGTTTCTTGTATCATTGTGCCATTATCTTAAGGGGGAAAATAGGTCTCCAGAATTGGTGAATTTCTCGAGGTCTAGCAGCGAGTGATTCCAGAAGACAAAGCATCTTCTTAATCTCAAGCTCTACACTGGGTATGTTCTTGGCTTTTACATATAAATTCACAAAAAAAAAAAATCAAAAAACAAAACAAAAACAAACAAACAAAAAAAAACAACCCTGAAATTAAACTTTTTTTAGCTGGACAACGTCCATGGGAAACTAGAGCTGTAGCATTAGTCTAAAAAGACTGTCAATGAGAAATTAAAGAAGACTGAGTAGTGCTCACAGGCCAAGAATGAAGTCCCCGTGTTTGAAATAGCTATAATTTGCCACAGGGACAAAATCTAGCATACCTGGACCAGAGTCAGGGTAAAATGAACCTCTGGGACATGGAAATCCTGAACCAACTATTCAGAAATCACTCTGAGAAAGCTAAAGTATTTGCAATCTGATTTAGGTCAGAGTTCTTTAACCAGTTTGGTGTATAATAAAATAGGGCCATCTTGAGACTGTGAATGTGCATGGAAGACTAGAAAAATGAGCCAAAATGAGTGTTGACAGGTGAAGATGAACCCCTCCCTTCTACAGGGGAAGAAACAGAATCGAGCAAGCTTACAATCCATAAGGACTAGGCCAGAAAAACCATAGGCCAAAGAACATTAAATGGAGGGGGAGAGAGAGAAAAAGAGAGCAACAGAGAAATAGTTCAAGCAAGCAGAAGAAAGAAACACTAAGATATTTCTGGAAATGCAAATAGGTTACATGGTGGAAAAAAGATCAAAGGGAAAGTTCTTATCTTGTTGAAACTAAATAAGATATAAGATCTGGCTACTAATAACTTCTGGAATACAATATAAGATAGAAATAGATTTATTAAATAAATGAGGGAGCTTTGGAAACTTTGGAGAACAAATTGAGATAAGTGACTTAAAATATTCTAAAAACAAGGTATGATAAATTTATCATTATTACTTTAGAGAATAAAACTTTTCCCCATTGGCTAAAAAATGAGGATTCCCATTAGAGCACCTCATCAACGCACCAGTTTCCCTCACGTTGTAAGAAATTTTCTATTCTTGGCATCATTCAAGCTGAGTCAGGAAGGCCATCTCTCACTGACTTGACAGAGGAGCTTTCTTCCACTCCCAAAACACAAGCTATATGGTCTATAAAGCTTAAAACAAACAAACAAAAACAATTCTGTGGTATATATAAAAAAATACCAAAGGAATATTAAAATTCATCTCTTCACTTCTAAGGTTCTAGAGCTCAAGAATTTATATAGTTATCTTTGTAAACTATTCAGAACTCTCTGAAAAGGCTTTAGTGTTTAAAGTCTGATTTAGGGTCAAAGTTCTTGAAAGGGCCAAGCCCAGTGCAATAAATAAGAACATTGTAATTAATTTCACACAAATCACCACCACTAGAATTTTTTTTTAATGCTGTACTTTTTTCATTAATCTACTGTTTAAAGGATTTTGCCATAGGACGCAGGCATTCACAGGAGTGAGAGGGAAAGTGAGAAATCACCCCCTCCCAGGGGGCACAGCCAAGCCACAATCCCTTCTCCAACCTCTTTTCAGGATATTGGACATGCACACGCTCACACTCAGCGTGATTTTCAAGCCATCAGGTCTGGGAATCAAATCACAGTCAGCCATGTGGAAGTCCTGCATCTTAACCACTGTACTGCTGGCCTCCATCAGTCTACTTTTACAAATGGGGGGGGGGAAAAATCAAATGATATGACTATTTCTAGTTTAGCACTAGTTACAATCAATGTTTATCTTAAGTATAGACAGAAACAAGTCTCAACCAAAATTGTTCTCTAATTAATGCATATAAAAAATGCTCAAAAATTAAAGATTTTCAACTTTCTATAATGTAAGAAATGTAAAAGTTTCATAAAGAAAAGCTAGTCTATGTTTTTGGTTTACTGTATTCAGTGTATTGTTACACTGATAAGGAAGAAATTAACTTGAAATGGTTTCAGAAGTTTTTCACTTTAAACTTAGAAAGCGATAGATTAGTAAATCAGATTGCATCTTTTTAATACTTCATGATCAAACATTATGATTTTTATCCAACTGAGATGCCACACTCACCACTCTACAATTTAAATAGTTTTGGCAGTTTCATCTGTATTTCCCTCCTGCTCTCAATTATTTTCTTTAATATTATGTATGTGATTTTGAGATTTCTGTTGCATTTTGTTCCCCCGCCCCCAACATTGCACTAAAATTTAACACTGAAGATATTACCTCTACATAAATCAAACTGCTATATAAGGGATAAGGAAAATAGTTGTTAGCTGTATTTTCTTAGGATTTGCAGGAAGTTATTTGCAGTTTTAGAGCAACGCACACACACACACACACGCCACTCTCTCTCACAGCGTTCTATTATGTTGGGAATCTCACAGGGAAATTACAAAATAACCTTAAATTTGTAAATGAGTCAAGTGGGTGGCATTATCAGTTAGTGCACATTGTCAAACTGCAATGCATTGGACTTTAACAATTGCACTTTAATTCTGCTTAACAGAATTGTTTCTTGGTTGTTTTTTTTTTTTTTCTTCCCAATTTGTAAACCCACAGTCTCCTTGAAAAATAAAACTCTGCACTTGACTTTTTCAGATTCCTCTTATTCCATTTCCATTAAAGACGAGTCTGACTCTGGGAGCACTAAGAATTTCAGAGAATTGAATTCCAGAGAGAAACTCCTACTGGAATAAAGTCTGCCTATCCAGGAACACAGAGGACAGCTTTTTCTCACCCCTGCTAATGAAGAGCTAGACTAATGTCCCCTCTTGGGGTTTTCAGTAATACTCTCATGGAACATTCATTTGCCAAAGCTGCTGAGTTAACTCTGAAGTCCCCCTTTCCCATAGCAAGTTGTCTACAAAGACAGTAAATTTAAGGGGTCATGATAATGGTGTCTCCCAAGACACTGAGTAAAATGTTGCAAGTTCTCACACCCCATTTCAAACTCTCTTATGGATTGTTGATGGCAAGATGTGCACATCTTGAAGAGGTCACCTCCAAGAAGTTCCTACACAGCAGTTAATACACAGACTAGATGACTGAGTAAATAAAGGCACTTTTTTGGGACTTCCCTTTCTAATGCAAATAAGTAGATGTCAATGTACACTGTAATAGCATTAAGGGTTTAAGGTCTTATAGTAAAGGTAAAGGCTAATAAATAAAGCTATTCATATAATCTCTTCAAGGAAAAGAAATTTAGCTGTCCCTAATGTGTTGCACAACCTGAAACAGGGGTTTTCATGGAAAGAAGAAACAAGGAAGAAATGGAGGGAAGGAGGAGAGGAGAGAAGGGCCAGAACGAATGTTGTACATGCCATAGAATAACTCCCAGTGAATCACACTCATATAAACACATCCTCAAGTGTGCACAACCTGTGACCTAATTCTAACAAATAAAACATGACCTCAATAATACTACTACAACTCTCCTAATTATGTTAGAAGGAATGGAGGGAGGTTAGAAAAAGATTAAACAGAAAAGTTTATGTTATAGCTAATAGGGCAAAGAATTTATTTTAAAAAATGTTCTGGGCCCAATGGTATTTACTTTATTTTCAGTCATTTGATAATGCTTCTGAATTTTTTTCTAAGAAGTGTATTATGCGGATAAAACATAAAGCCTATCCTGCAAAGAAGAAGAAATTGAACTGAAGCAATCTCTATTGTCAGCGGTGACAGTTTTCATTGTCATTTTTCTGTTTTTTTTTTTTTTTTCCTCCAACTGAGTACTCTATCATCAGTGGGAGGTCAATTTATGTTCTTTTTAAGATGGATAAATCCAACAGTTTTTTCCCTTTCTTTTCTGTTATATTTCTTAAAACCAAAGTTAGAATAGTGAGAACAAACAATATATGGACTTCAAAAATGATTTTCTCTAAAGAAGATGCTTTATGCCCAGAAGTAGATCTCTCACTGATACTCATTTTCTGGGGACTAGTTTGTGACTCTGTGTAACACTAGCTCTTTTAATAGCCACAGGAAGAATTAGTTAAAAATTGACTTTGAATGCAATTCATTTGCTACAAAGTGGTCTTTCGCCCCCTGCTTTTCTCTTTCACTTATATCCACATTTTCCTTTCCAGTCCTTTGTTAAAGAATGAACTGCAAAAGCATGTGAGGATAAGGATTTCTGAATACCATCATGCACACCAAGGTGTTCACAGCACTTAGCCACTAATGCATTACTGCTCTCCTGTGCTAGATGAGGAATGAGAGAGAGTTAAGAAGAGCAGCTGACTAAGGAAAGCCCCAGGGAGGAGCTCCCAAAGACATTTACCTGGAAAGAAGAAAGCTGTAACTATAATGTCTCCCTTCACTTCCCTGCACTTAACTCCCAGGGATCAGACTTGCTGGCCATACCACCATCTTCTGTAACACTGTATATGAAGCACAGATAAGAATGAGAGGAAACTGGTTTTCTTTCTGTTCAAACTTAAATTAGTGATAGTTTACAACAAATACCACGCAGCACCCATCATGAGCAAGCATGTGAATGGGGCAAAATTTGTTCAGGCCTATTTTTTCTCCTCACTCCTTTTTTAAAAGCCAATATTCATTTACTATCTTTCTTCTCTCTAAAATTCCTGCTTGAATAGCAAGAAAGGGGGTTATGTATGATTTATTGTACTTTTTAATCAGTGTAAAGTCCCTTTAGCTTTTCCTTACGCTAGAAATCAAGGGGTCTTTACTTCTAGTAAAAGGAATTGCAAGTATCACTGAAAAGCAGAGAAGCAATCTTTAGGATCACTACAATATTTTACTCATAAATAAGGAAACTTTTTTCAGCATTCACCATAAACAAACCATTTGGTACAGAGCAAATGGATTGATCAAACAGAAGCTTTCCATTCTCATAGGAAAATAGCTCTCCGATTGTAATACAAAACCTTTTCCATATTATAGAAAAAAAGAAATGTTCATGATTAGCTGACAAGTCAAGAACTTCCACTGAAAAGAACAGGTTTGTTGTAGCTTTTACTAAGTAGTCACCATTGCTGAGGTATCTATATAGTAGTCTGCGTCTTGACTACTAAATGTAATACACAACATACCGTGAAAATGATTCTACCATTCGACTGTTTTTGGAATATTAACAAAATATTAATACAAATAAAGTCCCTGGAAAATGTAGTTAAACAAATGTTGCATCTAACACTGTTTTTCAGTTAGATATTAGTTTTATTTACAAAGTAGCTAAAAACTTCTTTCCACAATAATAAGTCAATATGTTTAAAACTTGCCCTGTTCATATCTTCACTCTTAGAAGAGTTAGGTACAGTAAAATATTACTTCAGCTAAATGGAATTCACATCTTTCAAGTGGAAAATCAGATAAATATTATTTTATCCTAAAATATAAATTTATTTATCAATAAATGGATTGTCTTGTTAAAACTTAAGAATTTATGTGGATAAAACAATGTTCACTTGGATAAGTCATCTGTTTATACTTCTGAAAGCATGTGAGCTTTTTTATTAACATAGAAAGTTAAATTCTAGTTTTATAAAGGACGTAAATCCCTTTTGAATAATCTTTAGGAACAGAGAAAAATAATAATTTGGAATCTGAACCTCATAATGTAAATCTCAGTGTCTTAATCCATTTGTGCTACTATAACAGAATACTGTAGACTGATTAAATATTGCAGACTTATTCATAAAAAAGTTAATTTTCCCACAGTTATAGAACCTGGAAAGTCCAAAATCATGGCATTTGCAGGCATTTGATATATGGTGAGGTCTGCTTTTCTGCTTCCAAAATGGTGCCTTTTGCTGCATCCTCTGGACTGGAAGGAGTCAAGTTTCTGTGTCTCTCTAGGCTAGCATTGCGCATTGTTGGTTCCGTAGGTCTGGGGGGCTCAGAATAACTTTTCTCTGAACAGCTTCATTACACATTATTCTAGTTAGGTCTCTCTGAGATAGCTCTAACCCTGTAGTTCTACTGAGCACTGCCTCAGTGCGGGGTATGGGATGGCCAACCTATGTGGCAATTTTCTACTTGGCTCAAAGGCTTTACAAGACATCCTTGAAATCAAAGTGGAGGCAGCTATGCTTCCACAGCTCTTGTAGTCTAGACCCTGCACAAGTAGCAACAAGTGGCCACTGTCAAGGTTTATGGTTTGCGTCTTCTATAATAGTGATCCAAGTGGCACACTGGCTCACCTGAGCTATAGCAGGAGTCGCTGCAGAATACTGTACTAAGATGTTAGGAACAATGACTTGAAGTAGCTCTGTGCAGGGAATCCCAAGGTTCCCAGGCACCCAGAGCCCCTCCCTTAAAATAGCTCTGCCCTAAAGCCCCCAATACTCTGGGTCTATCATGGGTGTGACAGCCTTAAAGATCTTTGCAATGCCTTTGAAGTTATGTTTCCATTGTCTTGATAAGTGGCACCTGACTTACATCTATACCTACTAATCTCTTAATTTTTAAAAATTTGTTATAGGGCACATATGCTCACCAGAAAGACAGAGAAACTGATAGAGAAAGTGAGAACGTAGCCTCCAGGTGACTGCACCACAATTCTTTCTCCTCTATTCTCTTTTGGGATTTTGGCCATCAACATACATGTGCCTGGCATATTTTTCAAGTCACTAGGTCCAGGACTTGAACCATGAAATCAGTCATGTGGCATCCACAATACCACCTGGCTAGTTCTCTACTAACCTAGTAAGTGGTTGCTTCATCATACTCTTATTTTTTTTTAATTCCTAAATATACTTGCTTATTATTTATTTATGTATTAAGATTTTGCCATAGACTGCATGCGCTCACTAGAGAAAGACAGAGATAGTGAGAGGAAGAGTGAAAACCATCCTCCCCCAAGAGAGGAGGGCCACACCACAATCCCTTCTCCTCTATTTGCTCAGGATTTGGGGCATGCATGCACAAATATCCAGTATGATTTTCAAGCTGCTAGGTCCAGGACTTGAACTGCAATCGATCATGTGGGAGTCCAGTGCCTTAACGACCATGCCACTTGCTGGCCCCACATGCTTACTTATTTTTTACAGGGCTAGCCTGAGAATTTTTTAAATCTCTACTTCCCATTTCCCTTATATATTATTGGGTCATTGAAAAGTCATGACGTACTTTTTCCATGTTTTTCTATGCAAAAATGTGTCATGCCCTTTCTGACTACTCAATGTAAATCCCAAACTTAAAGCATTTTTCCCTTTTTGCATTGTACCATACAAAGCAATTCTGAGAAGCCATGAAGCCCTCTGAACACTTTGTAGCTTAGAGATTTCTTTTGTCAAACATCCCAGGTCACCACACTTAAATTCTGCCTTCCACAAAATCCTAAAATGTGGACATAATTCAGCCAAATTTTTGTCACTTTGTAACAAGGATAGCCTTTATCTCAGTGTTGAATACCTTGCTTTAATTTTCATCTGAACCTCATTGGAATAGACTTCACCATCCATATTGCTCCCAACACTTTGTTCATGACCACTTAGTAATTTCTAAGAATGAGGCCTTTTGCTACAGCTCTCCTCTTTCTCTGAGTCCTCACAAAATTGCCTTTAAAGTACCATTCATGGCAATATAGGTTTATTCTAGCCCATGCCTTCAAACTCTTCCAGTCTCTGCCCATTAGTAGTTCTAATGATACTTCTGCATTTTGAGGTATTTCTTCTAGCAAATTTCCCTTCTTAGAAACAATTACTGTATTAGTTCATCTGCTGCTAAAAGAGAATGTCACAGAGTAGTTCATTTGTTTTCTTCTTTTATATATTCAATCACGTTATTTAGCTTACAAAGTGAATATTCCAACATATGTGCATTTCTCCTTAGTGCAGTTGATAATACTATAAAATTATGTTCAACAGATGATACCATATTTCTTTGTCCCACTAATGCTTTGCCTCTCTATTTTTCTTCTAAATGTTCTTCCTCAGACTCTACTCTTTCACACACACTATATATATGGTATTCACATCCATTTACTGTGTTCCTATATCCTTTAGTCAATCAGTTTCTGTCATAGAGTGCAGACACTTGGTTTACATTATTATAATGATCAGTAGTTCTAGAGACTGGGAAGTCCAGAAGAAGGTAGTAGCAGGTTTGGTTGTCTGGTGAAGGCTGCTATCTGCTCCCAAGATGCCATGTTACTCCTGCATCTTCTGCTGGGGAGGAATTCTATCCTCTACCCTCAAAAGGCAGAAACTACAAAGGAAAACGAGTGAACACTGTGTGGAATCTCTTTTATAGGTACCTTAACAAATTATGAGAGAAGAACCCTTAAGACCAAATCACCTCTTAAGGGCCCCCATTTCTTAACATTACTACATTGCAATCCTTGGATTTTTGGAGGGGACACAAATAAATCATAACATTCAGTGAAGGAGTTACTGGAAAATGAAAATTGAAATTCATGTTTCTGATATTTATTTAAATGTAAATAAAATACTAATGTAGAAAGTACCATTCAGATAAATTAATAAAAGATGCAAGCTATAATCAATGGGAAAGAACTAGGTCATATTTTCAGATTTATCGAAGCCTAAATTCTATTCGCAACCAATGAAGATATGCATAATTAGCATCATGTTTGATAAAAAATAACCTCAAATACAGTCCTCCACACCATCAAGTATGTACATATATGTTTAAGAGATTTTTTTCAATAGAGCATGTGCATTTACCAGAGAAACAAGAGAGACAGAAAGTGAAAAGTCACCTCCTCAGGGAGGAAGGCTGCACCTCAATAACTTCTCCATTCTCCTGTTGGGATTTTGGGCATGAACCCACATACCTGGCATGAATTTCAAGCCACTGGGTTCAGGACTCAAACCGCTGCGAACCATGTGGGAATCCAAAGCCTTTATCAGTATGCCCTAGGTATTTATTCTTTTAACAGTTCACTCTATTACAGAAACTTAAAATAACAATTATTGTGTCAGTAAGAAAAATGCAGTCTATATGACAAAGGGAAACTTAGAAATATAAAGTTCACTTGTAAGCAGATTAATCTAAATACACATTCATGACTGTAGTCTTCTCATGATGCTCCCAATCCACACTCTCAATTTTTTCGGGAGCTTCCCAAAACAATGTTCTATTTTATTCATAAACAAACAATACTTTTAAGAACAAATGTGGCCGATTTTTTTTTTGATGTATCCTTTTGGCTATTGTGATATATTTTATAAAAAGCTATGTTGCATATGTGACATATATTTGTAGATATGTGTGTAAAAACACAATGAGCAAGACAAAGAGTGGGAAAGAGAATCTACTCTCTCTGTAAGATCCTACAGTGCCAACTGTGAGATTTTGAAAGTATGCAGATACTAAGTTTGATACAATCCAAAATGCTGAAATGTTGGTAAATATTCAAAGTGCAATTATTAGAATGAAAAATATAGGAAGGCTAAGTCCTGTTTCAGTATGCAAATTTTTAGGGCAAGAATATGATACTAAAGAGAGGATGAGAAACTATTCTTTTTTTTTTTAATTTTTTTTTTTTTAGAGGTTTTTGCCATAGGGCACGTGTGCTCCCCAGATAAAGACAGAAAGCGAGAAATCATCCCCCAGGGGGGATGGCCACACCACAATCCCTTCTCCTCCATTCTCCTCTTGGGATCTTGGGCACGTACACACACATGCCTGGTGTGAGTTTTAAGCCACCAGGTCTGGGACGCGAACTGCGGTCGACTACGTGGGAGTCCAGCGACATAGCCATTGCGCTAACTGCTGATCCCCGAGAATGAGAAACTATTCTTAAGCAACAGTTTCAGTTCACAAAGAAAGACAGGTTAAGGAAAAAGGTTACTTATATTCATAGCACACATAAAGCTCTTAACATAAAGTAATTAATGCTAGTCATTATTTGTGTCATTTTGTAAACTAATGAAATTTTTAAATGATAAAGAGTTCAAAATATCTTTAAATCATTAGAAAGAAAAATGGTCTAAAATTTATGGTCTAAATTTTCACTATAAGAAGTTATAATAAGAACAAATTAAACTCACAGTTAGTGAAGAGAAGGAAAATAATAATAATGTTGGAAATGAATGACACAGAAAACCAGTAGTATATAGAGAAATGCTGATGAAACCAATTAAGGCTACTAAGAATGGCCAATGACTAATAGAGCAATGAAGGAAAAAGTTAAGGGGGAAAAAGAAAACCTATAAAGTATAAATAATAGGACTGAAAAATAGAAAACTTTTTTTTTTTGGAGAGGTTTTTTTTTTATTTATAGGGCGCACGTGTGCTCACCAGACAGAACAGAGAGAGACAGAGACACAGAAAGCGAGAAATCACCCCCCAAGGGATGGCCATGGCGAATCCCTTCTCTTCCATTCTCCTCTTGGGATCTTGAGCACGCACGCACAAGTGCGTGGCATGAGTTTAAGCCACTGGGTCCGGGACTCCAACCGCGGTCAACTATGTGGGAGTCCAGCGACATAGCCATTACTAACTGCTGGTCCCCCCAAAATAGAAAACTTTATAGAGCCTACAGCTACTGGAAAAAATTTAGACTGCTATGAAAAATTATGGCCATTAATCCAATAACATAGATAAAATGAACAAAATTTAAATGAACAAAATTAAATGAATAAATTTGACAAAAGGGAGTCGGCAGGGAGTGTTGTGGTTAAACTGCTGGACTCCCACATGGCCGATTACAGTTTGAGTTTTGAACTTGGTGGTGTGAAAATCACACTGGGCCTATATACTTGCATCTCTAAAATTTCGGGAGGACAATGGAAGAGAAAGGATTGCAGTTCAGCCATCTCCCCTGGAGAGTGATTTCTCACTTTCTTGCCACTGTCTCTGTCTCTCTCTAGTGAGCATATGCACCCTATGACAAAAATCTTACAAATAAATAAATTAATAGGGGCCAGGAGGTGGGGTGGTGGTTAAGGATGCTGGACTCCTACATGGCTGACCGTGGTTGGAGTCCCGGATCTTTCTCACTATCCCTGTCTCTCTCTTTCTCTCTCTCTCTCTCTCTTATTCACTCTCACTCACTCTGTCCATCTCTGGTCAAATTAAAATAAATAAATGAGTGAATAAATAAAGTTAAATAAAAATAATTATTTATAATAAGCAAACAAATAAATAAAATTGACATAAAAAATAGAAAACTTGGATTACCCTGTATGGATTATGATAGGACATGATTTAAATCATCATCAAACAAAAAAGTAAAATTTAAGAAGGAGGAGGAAAAGAAATCAACAAAACCAAGTTCTTTTACTAGTGAGTTACTCTGATAATTTGGCAGAGACATGCTACAACTCTTACACAAGTCTTGCAGAGCATATACCCAGTGGGGAATATTTACAAATGCAGATACAAGTATTACAAGAAGAGTAATGCTAACAGTCCTCATTAATACTGGTAAACTTTAACAAAATATTAGAAAATCCAACTAGCATTACTTACAAGAAAATACACTGTGACCAAATAAATTTTATAGCAGAAACAGAAGGTTATTTTATCAATATAATTCACTATAAAATGAATGTATATATAATCAACATTATATAGGAGGTCTGAGTCTGTGTCATTTACAGGGGGAAAAAAGATTCAAGATATAGAGTTATCTTTATTTGAAGAGAATATGATTATATATATAGGAGAAAATCTAACATCTACCAAAGGAAAAAAAGATAAAAACTAATAAGTGAAATTATCAAGGTCAAATAACATAAGACCAATATTTATAGACAAATTCAGCTCCAAGAAAAATTATTTTATAATGAAAGAAATTTAAAATGTATTATAAAAGTATCAATAGGCATAAAATATTAAAGCATATATTTAACAAAAATGTGTGCAAGGGTTATATACAGGGAAAATCTAAATTATTACTGAGATATGAAAAACATTCTAAGTAGTTGAAGTTATAGGCAATTTTTTTTAAGAATTATGTTATTTAACTTTATTTACTTATTTATTTTAATTTTGACCAGAGAAGGAGAAAGGAAGAGTCAGAGAAAGAGAAAGAGGGAAAGTGAGGAAGCAAGTCACCAGGTCCAGGACTCAAATCACAGTTGGTCATGTGGGAGCCCAGAACCTTTAACCACTATGCCACCTGCGAGCCCTATTATAGGCAATTTTTATGCATGAAAACATTGATACATTTTAAGGTATTCATTCTCTCCATATTTATTTATAGATACAATGAAATCCCAAATTACAACAAATCTTATAGATAAAAATGGAAAAATTGACTCATAAATTTTTATGGCATTTATTAACATCTTAGTCTAGCCAAACTTATTTTGCAAAAGAAGAATGTATATAGAAGACTTACACTTTCTTATTTCAAAGCAATACAAAGCTACAATAATTATGACCGCGGTTTTAGCATAGGATATGTAGAAGTCATAGGAATGAAACAGAACATTCTGATCACAGTTATGGCCTTTCTGTAATATTTCAACAAATAAACAAAATTTGGTAGGGAAA
>NW_006204563.1:1404770-1406923 GCF_000334495.1 Tupaia belangeri chinensis
CCAGAGGGGATGGCCACTGCTGCAATCCCTTCTCCTCCATTCTCCTCTCGGGATCTTGGGCACGCACGCACACGTGCCTGGCATTAGTTTTAAGCCACCGGGTCCAGGATGCGAACCACGGTGGACTACATGGGAGTCCAGCGACATAGCCATTACTAACTGCTGGTCACCCCAAAATAGAAAACTTTATAGAGCATACAGCTACTGGAAAAAATTTAGACTGCTATGAAAAATTATGGCCATTAATCCAATAACATAGATAAAATGAACAAAATTTAAATGAACAAAATTAAATGAATAAATTTGACAAAAGGGAGTCGGCAGGGAGTGTTGTGGTTAAACTGCTGGACTCCCACATGGCCGATTACAGTTTGAGTTTTGAACTTGGTGGTGTGAAAATCACACTGGGCCTATATACTTGCATCTCTAAAATTTCGGGAGGACAATGGAAGAGAAAGGATTGCAGTTCAGCCATCTCCCCTGGAGAGTGATTTCTCACTTTCTTGCCACTGTCTCTGTCTCTCTCTAGTGAGCATATGCACCCTATGACAAAAATCTTACAAATAAATAAATTAATAGGGGCCAGGAGGTGGGGTGGTGGTTAAGGATGCTGGACTCCTACATGGCTGACCGTGGTTGGAGTCCCGGATCTTTCTCACTATCCCTGTCTCTCTCTTTCTCTCTCTCTCTCTCTCTTATTCACTCTCACTCACTCTGTCCATCTCTGGTCAAATTAAAATAAATAAATGAGTGAATAAATAAAGTTAAATAAAAATAATTATTTATAATAAGCAAACAAATAAATAAAATTGACATAAAAAATAGAAAACTTGGATTACCCTGTATGGATTATGATAGGACATGATTTAAATCATCATCAAACAAAAAAGTAAAATTTAAGAAGGAGGAGGAAAAGAAATCAACAAAACCAAGTTCTTTTACTAGTGAGTTACTCTGATAATTTGGCAGAGACATGCTACAACTCTTACACAAGTCTTGCAGAGCATATACCCAGTGGGGAATATTTACAAATGCAGATACAAGTATTACAAGAAGAGTAATGCTAACAGTCCTCATTAATACTGGTAAACTTTAACAAAATATTAGAAAATCCAACTAGCATTACTTACAAGAAAATACACTGTGACCAAATAAATTTTATAGCAGAAACAGAAGGTTATTTTATCAATATAATTCACTATAAAATGAATGTATATATAATCAACATTATATAGGAGGTCTGAGTCTGTGTCATTTACAGGGGGAAAAAAGATTCAAGATATAGAGTTATCTTTATTTGAAGAGAATATGATTATATATATAGGAGAAAATCTAACATCTACCAAAGGAAAAAAAGATAAAAACTAATAAGTGAAATTATCAAGGTCAAATAACATAAGACCAATATTTATAGACAAATTCAGCTCCAAGAAAAATTATTTTATAATGAAAGAAATTTAAAATGTATTATAAAAGTATCAATAGGCATAAAATACTTAAGCATATATTTAACAAAAATGTGTGCAAGGGTTATATACAGGGAAAATCTAAATTATTACTGAGATATGAAAAACATTCTAAGTAGTTGAAGTTATAGGCAATTTTTTTTAAGAATTATGTTATTTAACTTTATTTACTTATTTATTTTAATTTTGACCAGAGAAGGAGAAAGGAAGAGTCAGAGAAAGAGAAAGAGGGAAAGTGAGGAAGCAAGTCACCAGGTCCAGGACTCAAATCACAGTTGGTCATGTGGGAGCCCAGAACCTTTAACCACTATGCCACCTGCGAGCCCTATTATAGGCAATTTTTATGCATGAAAACATTGATACATTTTAAGGTATTCATTCTCTCCATATTTATTTATAGATACAATGAAATCCCAAATTACAACAAATCTTATAGATAAAAATGGAAAAATTGACTCATAAATTTTTATGGCATTTATTAACATCTTAGTCTAGCCAAACTTATTTTGCAAAAGAAGAATGTATATAGAAGACTTACACTTTCTTATTTCAAAGCAATACAAAGCTACAATAATTATGACCGCGGTTTTAGCATAGGATATGTAGAAGTCATAGGAATGAAACAGAACATTCTGATCACAGTTATGGCCTTTCTGTAATATTTCAACAAATAAACAAAATTTGGTA
>NW_006204563.1:1406954-1424202 GCF_000334495.1 Tupaia belangeri chinensis
AGGTGCTAGAATATTATGAATATCTGGTTAAAAAATAACAAAAATTTTACCATTCATAAAAATTAACTCAAAATGGATGGTAGTTTGAAATATAAATGCTGATATTAAAATTTTAAAAATTAAAAAATATATATAAATGCTAAACCTCTAACAAATCTAGACAAAAAATGGTAAAATCTATGCAACTTTAGGCAAGGAAGGATTTTCTCAATAGAACACAAAAAGCGCTAACCATGCACACGCAAAAAAGATGATTAATTGAACTTGTTCAAAATTGAAATCTTCTCATTAAAAGGCTCTATTAATAAATAAAACATCAAGCCACAGATTAGGAGAAAATATTCTCAAAGTAGAATTTTCTCAAGGAAAATACTCACCAAAAGACTCCTATCTAGATACCTACAAAACCTCTATTCTCCATAAGAGATCAACTAGCTTATAAAAAGTAACAGCAAAACATTTGAGTAAATACTTTATGAACAAGATATATGAATAGTCAATCAACATGTGACAAGTTGGTTAATGTGATCGATTGTTAGGAAAATGGAAATTAAAATCACAATGTTG
The DNA here is from genome assembly GCF_000334495.1 of Tupaia belangeri chinensis. NCBI lineage: Eukaryota > Metazoa > Chordata > Mammalia > Scandentia > Tupaiidae > Tupaia > Tupaia belangeri. Next base: position 1,407,522 of record NW_006204563.1, read on the forward strand.
TTCCACTACACTTATACTAATATGACCCAACATTAAAGGACTGACTCTACATTTTGCTGTTGAAGATACACAACAAGAGGCACTCTCAACCTCAGTGGGTAGGTGTCTACTGTGGTTCAACCATTGTCATAACAATTCTGTTTTCCGATAATGTTAACTGTGCTGTTACCACACATCCAAGAAGTTCTTCTAGTATCTGTCCCAGAAAAAATGAAAAATCTGTCTTTGTAAAAATATCTTGAATACAAATGTTCATTGTTGATCTATTCATAATAATCCAAGATCAGAAACAGCCCAGTATCCACCCATCAACAGGTAGGAAAGTCACAAAGTATAACAACAAGGTATAGAATAATAAGAACAGAGAAACTGATACATGAAAGAACACAGAGGACCCTTGGGCCAGTTCCGTGGCCTGGTGGTTAAGGCAGCTAGATTCTAGTGGCCAATGGCACAGTTAGAGTTCTGGATCTGGTAACTTGAGATACATGCCAGGCACATGTGTGTGAGTGCTCAAATTCCTGAAAGGAGACAGAAATGGAGGAGAAAGGATCGTGGCATGACCATTCATCATGGGGAAAGAGGGTGCTTTCTCCTCTTCCTCTCTCCCCCTTCCTCTCTTTGATAAGCATACACATCCTCAAAAAATAAAAATAAAAAGTTTTAGGCTTTGAAGAGTACATACTATATAATTCCTTTCATATAAAGTTCTCACAAGTAAAATTAATCTACAGTGCAAGAACTAATATGGTGACTGGAGTGAACAATGGTGGGAACTGCTTGCATGAATGAACTTTGAACAGTTATGAAAATGTCTTTATCTTAACTGATGTGGTCAATACATGGGTTCACACATGGGTCAAAACTCAATCCAACTGTTCATTTTAAAAAGTTACACTTTGGAGTAGTCCTCTATTCAAATTTTTAGGGGAGCTGGATCCCACAGCTTGAAAGATAAGGGTGTGTGTGTGTGTCCCCCAAATCCCTACAGGATAGAGAAATGGAGAAGGAACTATGGCATGCCCACACCACTGTGGGGTGCTTTTTCCTCCTCCCTCCCTCCTTCCCTATCTCTCGCAAATGTATGCTCCCTCTGGCAACATGAAAAAATAGTATTGACATTTCAGGGTATGCAAATTGCATCTCAATAAAGTTGAATAAGAATACATAACAGATTGGTGATTTAAACTCGTTTTCATCCAAAGTAAAAATGGAATGGGTTCTATTTTAGCCAAGTTGACCTTCCATCACAGATATCCTTCAGAGGTCTGGGCTACTCTCTCTCCAAAATCTAAGGCATCTAATATGTTCTAGTCATTATCTAAAAAAAAAAAAGAAAAGAAAAATATCTCAATCTTGATTTGAGATTTATGTGTAAATATTTTGCATTTTGGATGGTATATGGAATCAAGTAGGCAAATACCAACTTCTGAATGTGCTTCTGAGCTCTCTAAGATTCTCTGTAGTGTCAGTGGGACAGCAGGCTTGAGTTGCTTCTAAACTGGAATAGGTTGATTTATTCTCCACCCAGCGAGCCTCTCTGATTATTGTTTTATTTTTTCTGAGAAAGGAATGGCTGGTGTATTTATTTTTCTGCTGCTGATATAAGAAATTGTTACAAATTTAGTTGCTTAAAATAACACAAACTTATTATCTGTCAGTTTTCTAAGAGTCCAAGTACAGAAAAGCTAAACTAACATCTCTACTTAGAATCCCACAGGGCATAAATTGAGGTGTCTGCTGGGCTGCATTCCTTTCTGGAGACTCTAGAGAAGAATCTGTTTCTAGGCTAATTCAGGCTGTGGGCAGAATTCAGTTCCATGTAGTTGTAGGAATAAGAATCCCGTGTTCTGCTGTCTTGACAGCTGGGTATTGTTCTTGTTCCTCAGTTTAAAGATGCACTTATAGCCAGCAGTAGCAAGTTGTTTTCATCTAAAGCTCTGAATTTTCTTGACTTCACTATGGGACTCTCTTCTTCTGCAGATGCTTTTGACTTCTCCTTTCAAGGATTTATGTGAATACAACTGCAGACCCAAATAATCCAGATAAACTCATTATTTTAGAGTAGGTGATTGATAAACCTTAATTCTACCTACAAATTCCTTTGTGACATGACCTAGATTAATGTTGGAAAAAATAATCAAAGAACAGAAATCATGGGACCAGCAGTTAGTGTAATGGCTATGTCGCTGAACTCCCATGTAGCCGACCACGGTTTGAGTCCTGCACTCGGTGGCTTAAACTCATGCCGGGCACATGTGCATGCATGCCCAAGATCCTGAGAGGAGAATGGAGGAGAAGGGATTGCGGTGTGGCCATCCCCCCTGGGGGGTGATTTCTCGCTTTTTATCTCTCTGTCTCTATCTTTCTGGTGAGCACACAGTCCCTATAGCAAAAACCTCTCAAAAAAAAAAAGGAATCATATGGAGGGGGTCAACATTAGAATCTGACCTGCCACATTTGGGTTTATACTACATCAAACTGGTTCACCAAGTTTTATCTAATCAGTACCCATCAATGACACAGTTACTTTTTTATTTTTAAGTTATCACTGCTATTTTAACCTTACTTTTGCAAATGTTGCAAATGTTCTTCTTTAATAGACAATAAGTTACTGACAAAACATATAAGATAACTGCATGTGAGTTCATAACCTAAAACCTGTGCTTAGGCTTATGCCTAGAAAGCAAAAATGGAATACATTATTCTTTCAATTTTGATCACTTTTCACTTCCACAAACTCATATCAAAAACCTCTAAAAATAAATAAAATGATCTCAAGACTCTAACAAAATATTATATTTAAGAATTGATTAAGGCAGCACCAGCAGATGGCGTAATGGCTATGTCGCTGGCCTTCCACATAGTCTACCGTAGTTTGAGTCCCAGATGCAGTGACTTAAACTCATTTCAGGCGCTTATGCATGCACACCCAAGATCCCGAGAGGAGAATGGAGAAGGGATTGTGGCACGGCCACCTCCTCTGAGGGGTGATTTCTTGCTTTCTGTCTCTCTGTCTCTTTCTGTCTTTCTGGCGAGTGCATGCACCCTATAGCAAAAACCTCTCAAAAAATTAATTAAAAAAGACAGAATTTATTAAGTCAAGCATTATCTGGGCACTATTCAGATGCCAAGAGGGAAACATTTTATTTGAAATGGTAACTCAGCTGGAGACAGTTGGGTCAGAGATCTTCCCCCAGGTTGTTCACGTCAAAAGTACCTGATCCAATACAATAGTGATATTCTCAAAGAAATTTCTTACATTTTCATGTTCCCAGATCTAATTCTTGCCATTATTAATACTGAAATTACACAAAGAAAAAGAAAAATTAAAGTAGTAGTTGAATAAAATGGAAAACCACTTTACTAGGATATCAGTACAAATTAGTCTTCAAAATTCACAACCCAATTTCAACACATTCTAATAGAACAAGTATTGTTTTGTATGTTGCATTATACCTTAACGAGCATACTCAGAATGCAACGTGCTCAATATCATGCCAATTATAGATACTCCATGGAAGTTTTCGTGACTGATCTTATTGGAGTGCTTCAACAATTTCCTCAAAGGAACAGATATGAACATAAAATACAAAGAAATAATTAATTTATCATCTGTAAAGTGAACTCTATCTACTTATGTTAAAATCTAATAAAATCTGGGGACAGTAGGTGGTGTGGTGGTTGGGGTGCTGGACTCCCACCTGGCCAGCCACAGTTTGAGTCCTGGACCTGGTGGCTTGCTTTCTTGCTTTCACTGTCTCTGTGTCTTTCACTGATAAAATTAAGAAATAATAACCACAAATGGAATTAAATAATTATTTGAAAAAATAAAATCTAATTAATGTTTCTAGTTATTTGACAAGGTTGTGTCTTTATACACGAGTCCAGCATATCCATTTTTTATACTATAAACTCTCAAAGACTATGGACATTCCGTGTATAAAGGTCAGTGTCAAATATCTACTTGAATTCTATGCCCAAATATTGAACAAAGCAATAAATGATTTAATAACTATGACATTAAATAATCTTTAAATTAAGAAGAGCTTGGTGTAACGAACTAATGAACTAAAACCTGAGGTTTCATATCATAGTCCTAATTCTACTACTCTTTGACCTTAAGAAAGTTTTTGTAGTTGCAAAAATGAACATCATAGCAATTTTGCAAGGACAAGTTAATCAAATATTGATTATTCTCAGTTCAAACATAATACACATCATATATGTATAAGAAATTTAAAGATATAAAAATGGAGTGTTCTCTTAAAATAACCTTTAAATATTATTCATTTCACCATCAATTTTTTTTCCAAAAATAACAAAAGAAAAAAAAATACATCAAGACAGGGAAATACATATGAAATAAAATTGGAATGGATTAAGTAAGTGTAAAGCAGTTGCATAATTTGCATTTGGACTTGAAAAACTATACTATTTTGCTAATATTACCTTTTAAAAAGTATATTAAGTTTAGTTCAGAAATCTCACTTTCTTCCACTGTTATTTCAATTTGGATGAAGCTTATCTTAGTCAGAAATTGTGTGGAGCTGAAAAACTGTGCTTGTTAAAAAAAAAAAAATAGCCCTTTGAAATACAACTGCTTTCTAACTTGTAAAACATTATCATTCATTTTTGCACATGGCTTGGGATTTTCCCATCACTTCTGAATGGTCTTTCTTGCTCCTGATGAACTCCCTGCTTCTGACAATAAGGATGGGTGATCCCTTGGGTAAAATTCAGACAGACCACGTGGGTTGACAATTTGAACTTACTCTTTGCCTTTCAACTTCTCCTTCCATCTCTCTCTTTTTCCTAAAATCCCCAGGGAAACACAAATTTTACCTTCACTATGTGAAGATGTGTTTTGGGAAAAGAGGAAAAGTACTTTTCACATATAGTTGAACATGACCAAATTATACCACTGGAACCTGATGAGAGATTGTAAAAGAAAAAAACATTTAATGTTAAGAGATAAATCTTTATCTGGAAGAAAATGTATATGGCTACTATATGAAACATCCCACTATTTATCAAAGATTATTTTATCAGCCTTTAAAAATTAGTACAGTTGTTGCACAGGCTGAAAAATCACTGTGCTAGAAAATATTTCTCATCACTTTACTAGTGTTCATTCCCCTTTTTCACAGGAAACAAAATATGGTTGGGATATCAGGTTCAATAGTTCTTTCTAGCTCTAAATGGGAATTAAATAGGGTCACATGAGGTATAAAACTAATTCTCTAAAGTCTGGTTTTTGCACTTGAACCTAATACAATGTCCATAAGCTAACATACATATGTAAATTTATGATGAAGATATATTTATATTACTCACCATGGTCATTTCATAATTATTACCTAATTGTTATTTTACAATGTTCTATATAACATGTGCTGTTTCCAATTCCTGCATCTATTAATTTCTTTAAACTACTTAATCTCTAGGTTTTTAAATTTTGTAAGAAATTTCTCCATTTGGATAACACGCTGGTACCCCAAGCTCGAAATATTGTCCCCCATTCTGTGTTGTCCTGATTCTTTCAGCACCATACATCAAGACACCCAGAGAAGAATTCATTGTCATCTCACATGCTTCTCTCTCATTTACTTTTAACACTAATCACTCCTTTAAACCCACTTGATTCTTTTTAATACCATGTCTTTTGCTTGAGTTTCTATTCTGCAAACATTTAAAAAAATATATCGTCTATCTTTCGGGGACCAGCAGGTGGCATGGTGGTTAAGGCTCTGGACACTCCCACGTGGCTGGCCATGGTTCGCGTCCCAGACCTAGTGGCTTGCTTTCTCACTTTCCCTGTTTCTTTCTCTCTCTGGTCAGATTAAAATAAATGAATGAATAAAAATAAATAAATAAATCTTAAAAAATAAATACTACCTAGCTTCAACCAAGAGGCAATGTTTGCTGAGTCATGAAGAGTGCAAACACTGGAGCCAACTCCACTCTTGGCAGTTAAGCATGATTCAGAGGAAGCTGGATCCCACATGGCTTGTGAGAGATCAGGTATCCACTATGGTGGCTAGAAACATAGGCTGGCACATGTACTCACGTCCTGGCAGCAAAGAGAAGAAGAGGCAAAAATGATGACAGAGTAACCAGCGCCACAGGTGGTGTTGCGCTCTTTCCCAAGCTCTCTTCTGCACATGCGTATCCTCGGGGGTCAGAAAAGCAGTGTGAACACTATAGTCAAGCATACATGAGTAAAATCCCATTTTCACAACTTTATAGAAATGTGAACTTGGACAAGTTTCTTACCCTCTACAGAGAGTAGTATAAATCTTATTATCAATCTAAAAAGATAAAGAAAATAATAATTCAAGATAACAACTTGATAATAAATAATAAACATCAAATAAGATGTCAAAGTTATTCTAAACATATCAAAAATAAATATAGAAATTTAAATGTAGTTATAAAAATCAGATTATGAGACTATATTTTAAGCTATTTGTCTTAAAGCAGAGACACTTAGAAAAAAATGAATCATAAAAATAGGTGAAAAATTAAATATACCAAGAAATACCAACCAGAGGAATGCCACTGTATCAACGTAAATCCCATTAAAGAATCCTAAATAATAAACAGAAGGTAAGGTTTGTCTCTCTTTGGTTTTTATATCAATCAGGAATTTCTATGGCAATTTGTAGATAACTGAAAATGTCTTATACACCACAGAGAAATCATTGCTTTATATGTTGGAAAAGTTAGTTATAGATTTGGATTAGACATGGTTGTGTTCAGAGGCTTACATGCTGAGGTCATTTTATCTTTTGACTCTACTATCCCCTTCTTGCTTTAATTCAGCAGATAGATTATCTGCACCTGGCAGGAAAGGTATCCACCACCAGCCCCTTTCACAACCTGCCACTTCACCAATTCCATCAGGTAAAAGGAAAGAAGACCGTCTCTTCCATGCCCATGTAAGCCTTGGGACAGTCTCTGTTTGGACTATGGATTTCTTCTGACTGGGACACATGCCCAACTGGTCTTAAGTGACAGGAGGCCCTGCGATTGACAGAACCACTTGGATGATGTGCATTGTATAATGTGGAGCAGTATTCCCAAAGCAATGAGTACTGAGTGAGGAACAAGTGTTCTCTGTACCTTTTTTTTTTTTTTTTTTTGAGAGGTTTTTGCTATAGGGTGCATGCGATCGCCAGACAGAGAGAGACAGGGAGATATAAAGAGAGAAATCAACCCCCAGTGGGGATGGTCACGCTGCAATCCCTTCTCCTCCATTCTCCTCTCAGGATCTTGGGCACACACACGCGCCTGGTGTGAGTTTAAGCCACCGGCTCCAGGACTTGAACCAGAGTCGATTATATGGGAGTCCAGCGACATAGCCATTGCGCTAACTGCTGGTCCCTCCTGTACCTCTTTTTAATGACTATCCATTACAGTAAGGCAATAAGCACCAAGACCAGAGTGTGAACCAGAGAAAAGCATCCAAGAAAATCTATGTTTAAAACATGCCATAGGCCTGTAGGGTGAAAGAATACCCCTGTGGTTTATATAATTTAAGTCAATTCACTATGATTATTTAGATGTAAAATATTAATTTAGTTCATTACTTTTCTTAAATTTATTTTGATCCAATGATAATAATAGGGATCTGACCTATAGTTTATGGTTATTATCTCCTTCCATTAATGACTAAAACATACTTACTTAGAAATATAGAGTGTAAATTAATAAAAATTTAAATTATGTTTCCTGGCTACAGGCATTCATTAGTATCATACTATAAACAAAACAGAATATTACAAATTGTTTAAGATTTCTAAGTGATTTAGAATGATTTGTGTTCGCTTTCTTTCTTCTACAGGTTTCTCCTACACATTTCAGACTTTTGGGGCCAAATGAAATTAGCCTTCAATGCCTTAGGTTCCTGTGATCAGATTACAGGGTATTTACTGATGCTGCATTTTTATTGACTCAGATAAAAAGCCTCTAGGCAAAAGACACAGACCTCTATAACTCTGAGTAAAACAACGGGAGCTAAAGGACACCTGTAGTTTCTAGTGACCCATAATAGTATTAATGAAAAGTCTACATACGGTGAAAATTCCAAGTATTCAGGATGGAGCGTAAGAGTTTATAATAGCAGTCTGAAATGAATAAAAAGCTTCTCTGTACAAAAGAATAATGTGAATGCTGTCAGTTTCTAGTAGCTTGATAACATCCTTAGTCAAACTAGATGTTTTAATCCTTCTAAAATATTTTCATACAATTGCTATGCTGGTTTCTTCTATTTTTATTATTTTTAAAGCTAGTTACATAAGTAATAAAAACTTTCAAATAAAGTGGAAATTAAATGGTACTATCTTCTAAATGATTCTTTGAGAGTTTCCATTCATTTGAATTAATCCAAAGACATGGATATTGACCATAATGATCTTTGCAATTGAAATTACAGTCTCCAACCTGTAGTCTCAAGAACACTGGAGTATGATTATGTCGCTGGACATCCATGTAGTCAACTGCGGTTTGAGTACTGGACCCGGTGGCTTAAACTCATGCCGGGCACGTGTGTGTGTGCCTAAGATCTCAAGAGGAGAATGGAGGAGAAGGGATTGTGGTGTGGCTATCCCCTCTGGGGGGGGTGATTTTTCCCTTTCTGTTTCTCTGTCTCCCTCTCTCTCTCCATCTTTCTGGTGAGCACATGCACTCTATAGCAAAAACCTCTCAAAATTAAAAAAAAAAAAAAAAAAGAACACTTAGAGTTTAGTGAGAGCTATATGTGAGTGCTGACACAAATTTCAGAGTGAAACATGAAAGTGGCACAATATAAAGGAGTTACAATTTATATTAATTAAGTAACAACAATAAGAACTCTTTATCGACCTGTCCTGTTATTAATAGAAAATAAAACAAAGAAGCATGGGAAAACGAAAAGTTTCATTAGACTGACAATATAAAAAAACTACCTTCACAAAATTTTTTATAATGGAAAGCTCTATACTGAAATTCCCAGAGATAAGGAAAAGAATATAGCACATCCTAGAATGCCAGGCTTTCTTCCTGGAGGCACTTTTCAGACCAAAGTGAATAGGAATCTTAGAAGAACAAGGCTCCTTGCTGAGAAGGTGCCTGCAAAGAAAAAGACATACCTAGAAACTTATAAGGGGTGTTCTGGTGTGCTCAGGGAAGCTATGCTCTAAATTCCATTTTCTCACTCCTGAAATACTCAATACAGACGAGAAACCATTTTCAATCTGAAGTGTGTCCTGGCATGTTCAGAGAAGCTATGCTCTAAATTCCATCTTCTAAACTCCAAAAATACTCAGACAAGATAGAGCGACCACTGTCCTCTCTGTCTCTCTGTCGATTTGTCTTGCATTCCTTCTCTTTAAATTATTTATTTACTTTTTTTAAAAAAATTTAAACCACTTCTCACCTCAGGTCTTTTCTTTTTCTTGCTAATTTTGGAAGCTATTTTAAATCTGAGATGTGTCCGAGCATGCAGCGCGGTTTTCATTTTTTAACTTAAAAAAAACTTCTTTTGTTCTTTTTGGTCGTTTTCTCTATTTTCTTTTTCTTTCGTTGTTTTTTAAAAACAAAACAAAACGAAAAACTTACTTTCCCACTCTGCTCTTCACTCTCCATACACTGAGTGTCTAGGTAGGCCTAGGTGCACAGTAGCCAAGTATCTGAAAACTTTGAGAGTCATTGAAATCTTCAACACTTATTGATCCTCCTGCTTTAAGGAAGAAATTTCTTTTTATAAATCGGAACTCATAATCTCTTTCTGTGATACCACATTGCAAAGCTCATTAGACTAAGTGAAAAGAACAATCCTTCATCATCCACGACAGTACAGTAGAATTTGTGGAAATGTCTGATAGAGAATTCAGAATACTCATAGTGATAAAACTCAGTGAGATGCAAGAGTTGAGAGACAATGAACTCCAGAAAATGCAGGAGGAAGGAGACAACTAGTTCCAGGGGAAGAAGTTCCTGCACGATCTGAAAGAGGAAATCCGCACCATAAAAAAAAAAATCAAATGGAGCTATTAGAGATTAAAGGTGCAATTCAGAAAATCAAAACCTCCTTCGAAAGTATTAAATGCAGATTAATTTATGCAGAAGATCAAATCTTAGACATTGAAGTCAAAACCACTGATCTAGTAAAAACAACCAAAAGCATGAGAAAGTAACCCCCCAATATGAGAATACTATACGAGAAATACTAGACACCATTAAGTACCCGCCATCTGGATAATCAGTACCCTAGAAGATGAAGAAACTAATAAGGACATAGATAATCTATTCCAGAAAATCCTTGAAGAAAACTTTCCAAATCTAGAGAGGTATTCAAATATCCAGACCAAAGAAATACAAAGGACCCCAGGTAGGATCAACCCAAGAAGATCTTCTATAAGGCACATCATAGCCAGATTGGCAAAATCCACAGACAAAGACAAGATTCTGATATTGGCAAGAGAGAAACATGAGGTTACTTATAAAGGTTATCCCATTAGGATAACATTAGACCTCTCAAAAGATACAATGCAAGATAGGTAAGAATGGGAAAATATATTCAAACTGTTAAGTGAAAAACAGGTTCAAACAAGAATACTATACCTGGCAAGAGTATCCTTCATATGGAAAGAAAGGATAAAAACATTCTCAGATAAACAAGAATAGAAAGAATTTGCCAATACCAGACTCACTCTTTAAGAAGTTCTGAAAAGAGTGCTCTATCAGGAAAACTAAAGGCACACATACAAAAAATAAGAGAACAAAAGTAACCAAGAAAATTACCAACTTAATGTTAGGGACAAGAAATATCAATAACATCATTGAATGTTAATTTCCAGGATTTAAACAGAAAGAACAGACCACAGTAGAACTGCAGATTCAACAGAGGAGAGATTGAACCTAAGACTGAATTGATGAAATAGAATTTTATGACTTTTGAGTATGACATTACTGATTTTTTTTAACTATGCTTTCTTTTCCCAATTGAAGGATTTGCTTTCTTTTGAGCTGTTAATAAATAGGTTCAGTAATTTGTTAAAATATTTTCTTTTCTTATTTGTTTCTTTAAGTGGAGACATAAACCTTTCTTCCTTCCTGACCCCTCTGGAATGGGAAAATATTTGGGAGTATTCTTATTTTGTGGCAGAAGGGTCATTTGTGTAAGTTCAATAATATCTGTTGCATTGAATCATATATTGGAAATACTCATTATTGGACAGGGCTTAGACTGGAATATCATATCTAAGATTAATCAGAGAACTATGGAACTAAGGTAGATCCCAAGTAAGCTAGCAGAAGCTCTTGGAAAGATGGCCTGGCACCATAAACAGCTCTACCTGGCAGAGAGGATTAGAGAAGCTATATGAAAGAATCTGTATAAAACACCCTGGTCTTTTCCAGCCCAGCATTGTAATCAGTAGAGACTGCAAAAGAGCAATCACAACTGGAGGATTATCTAGAGGAAGACTTTGAAGGAAGAAGAAGGGACTGGTCTTTGCTAGCAGATGTTACGTCACAAAATACTTGGTAGGCAGGGCTGAATTGAGCAGGTTTACGTGTGATTTATGTGCTGGGCATTTGCTTTTCAATAGTTTGAGTAGCTGACAGGCACAAATTTTCACAAACATATTTAAAACCATACTGTCTCTGTTATGGAGTCACAAAGAAAATTATAACAGATATTTTGAATATTATCTTTAAAATTCAGTTTTTTGAAATTTTGAAAGTTGTTTATTAACTCAAGAACTATAGAGTATGAGCAAAAATGTTTTGATATGTAAAGTAAATGTGAGAAAATGTAAAAATAAATAAATAAATAAACTAAAAGTTTAACAACAGAAAAAAGAGGAAAAAAAGAAAATTATAAAGGGGATTACTTAAGGGTCTCATTGAATATTAAGGATGACATTCTACAAAGCCAGGCAATGAAATTTATAAGCAAAGACCTACAAAGAAACTATAAACTGAATTAGCATCTGTCCTTGCAAGCTGATACACACTGAGATGTACTTAAGATCCTATGTACTCAAGAAGTCGTTATAGAACACCCAGAAAATTGAATGGCTACTTCAAAAATGCCATGGCATAGAAAAAGTACTTGCTTCATAAAAGACAAAATTATTCTAGATGTACAAATGAAGTAAAAAAAGCTTCAAAACAATTAAGATGTTTGGCAAGTAAAGTAATGGTCTGCAGAACAAAACCAAATACTAGAAGACCACAAAATCCATTGACTCCACAGTATTCAAAGTGTCCAGCAGACAATCAACAATTACTAAATAGGCAAAAGGCCAAAAAATCATCACTCATGATTAGGAGAAAAATTGGTCAGTTGAAACAGAACTAGAAATGACAGAGATGGTTGAATTATCAGATAAAGACTTTAAAAGTACTAACTAAAAAAATGTGTAAGAAGTTTAGGGCCAGCAAGTGTTGTGGTGGTTAAAGGCACTAGATTGCCACATGGCTGACTGTGGTTTGAGTCCAGAACCTGGCAGCTTGCTTTCTCACTTTACTCCTCTCTCTCACTCTCTTACTTTGTCCTTCTCTGGTCAAATTAAAATAAACAAACAAATAGATAAAATAAACTTAAACAAAAAAAAAATTTTTTTCCAAAAGTGTAAGAATGTAAACAAAAGCATAACATGGTAGTGAGAGAAACTATAAAGAGTCAAATGCAATTTGTAAACCTGATGATGATAACTAAAAATTAAGATTTTTCCTCCTTTTTTTTCTTTTGTTTTTAAGGTTTTGCCATAGGGTGCAAGTGCTTGCCAAAGAGAGAGAGAGATACAGTGAGAGGGAAAGTAAGCAGTTGCCCCCAGAAAGGACGACCATATTCCAATCCCTTTTTCTCCATTCTCCTCCTGGGAATTTGGGCAAACACACACACACACACACACACACACACACACATAGAGACATCCCTAGCATGAGTTTCAAGCCACCAGATCCAGGACTAGAACCACAGTAGGCCATGTGGGAGTCCAGAACCTCAACAATCATGCCACCTGCTGGCCCTGAGATTATTCTCTAACAGGAGATTTTTTTCTTGAAAAAGATGCAATCTTAAAAATATGGCAATAGAAAATATCTAAATTTATCACATCATAATCAAATTGCAGAAAACCACCAACAAAGAAAAATACCTTAAAATAGGAGAAAAATTAAAATGACCACTGAATACTTATCAGACAGAATTCAAACCAGAAATAATAAAAGGAAAATTTTGATTTACTGGAAAACATACTAAAGTTCTACATAAATTGAATATGTTTTTAAAAAATTATAGCATACTGGCCCATGTTTCATTTGATGTAGACTCTATTTCAATAAAGTTCAGAAACAAAAGAAAAAAATTACAACTGGAAAAACTAGTTCAAAAATAAATCAATTTTTAAATACTAAAATTTTTCTCCAATATCAAGACTGGTAAGTTGAAAACCAAAATAGTTTCCATAGTTGTGGCAATCGGTCTAATCTCCAATTTGTTGAAGTATGACGTAATGAGAGTTCACAATTATATTAATGGTAATAGAACTAATAGGTTACTCCACATGCTAGAGTCCAGGACATTCTTCTAGTCATATATTGTATATAGTCTACATCCATGATAATGTAGGTTTACTTCTAAATGATAGATAGTATAGATTTTGTGGCACAAGTCTCTGCTTTCTCTGTAGGTCTGCCTTCCAAAAATCATGAAATATTGGGATGAGCTGTGGGCGTAATGACTGTCGCTGGACTCTCATGTAGTCAAACCACAGTTCGAGTCCCAAACCCAATCTCAAAAAATAAATATAAAAATTTAAAAATCATGAGACAGGTACATTCGTACTGTAAATATTTTATTTATGCCAAAGGAAAGTTTCAGTTGATTTCCAGTTCATAGAGGCCAAGAGGCTTCAAGTAAGAAAGGTGATTTGAAAGTGTAAAAATTGATAATTGCTGAATTTACAAGGTGTTCAGCTGTGAAATGTAGTTTTTTTTTTTTTTGAGAAGTTTTTGCTATAGGGCGCATGTGCTCACCAGAAAGAGAGAGAGAGACAGAGAGACAGAAAGCGAGAAATCACCTCCCAGGGGGTATGACCACGCCGCAATCCCTTCTCCTCCATTCTCCTCTCGGGATCTTGGGCACGCACACATGCACCTAGCGTGAAGGTTTTTTTTATTATTATTATTATTATCATCATAATCTTCTTTATATTACATTGGATTACATATAACTTTACAGTGTATTACATTGTTTTTTCAAAAGGGAATGCCATGCCTGTCAGTCAGTACAGAGACATTAATCTCGCCACTTCAACATTCAATATCTTTTCTATGTTTTCCCCAATCATTATTTTTATTATTCTAATTATTTTTTAAAACAGTCAATCGCTATTTCTCATTTTGCTTGTAAAAATACTTTGACCATCATGAAATACTTCTCAGACCAATCCAGTTGAGAATACTATACATGTCATCATCAACAGTTAATAAGCCATATCTGTTTCTCACTAATGTCCTGCCTCTCTATTGTTCACTTGCTATCTTTCTCTAACCTCTTCTCTTCACTTCCCCCATTCCACACTGTCCTCACCTAGCGTGAGTTTAAGCCACCGAGTTTAGGACTCGAACCGCGGTCGAGTATGTGGGAGTCCAGTGACATAGCCATTATGCTAACTGCTGGTCCCCCTGAAATGTGTTTTTTTTTTTTTCTTGGAGAGATTTTCACTGTAGGGCGCGTGCGCTCGCCAGACAGACAGAGAGAGACATAGAGACAGAAAGCGAGAAATCACCCCCCAGGGGGGATGGTCACGCCGCAATCCCTTCTCCTCCATTCTCCTCTCGGGATCTTGGGCACGCACGCACACGCGCCCAGCGTGAGTTTTAAGCCACCGGGTCCGGGACACGAACCGCGGTCGACTACGTGGGAGTCCAGCGACATAGCCATTACGCTAACTGCTGGTTCCCCTGAAATGTGTTTTTAAAAACAACCAATAAAATATCTTTTTATTTAGTCTCTCATTTCAAGTCATAAAATTATAATAGAAATGACCAGCATGTTTAGACCAGCATGTTTCTCTTTATGGGGAAGAGAAGAGTTACAATCTATAAGCATGATCTGAAGCAGATGATATTCTTCCACACAGAATCAATTTTAGGACTTAGAAAGTAGTATCATAAAAGAAAAGATAATCAACTTTTTGTAGGATATTTTAAATCTTATTATACAAATGAAAGTTATTAACAAGTAGAAAAGAAATAATATAACACCTATGAATTAGGAAAGGATCTAGAGAAAATCCACAATGAAACTGAAGACTACTAAGTACAAATAATTAAAAATAGAAAAATGCATCAAAGAAGTTAGTATTTAATATTGTCTTTCACAGTTCAGATTAAGAATAAACCCTATATAGATTCTTAAAAGAAAAACTATAAACATGACAAATATGAGATATGACAGAACTGTCTCAATATTAGGTATCTGGGGAAAAGCGGAATCTTAGCTTATGTATATTGTAATTCATATACTGGTAATATTTTCAGTTAGACTGAGTAGACACCTAAAAAAATTATTGTGTGATTTAGAGTAGAGATTGCAAACTATGCACATGTGGACACACACTTACTTGGGAGAAAGTATATGAAGTTTTCTGGGAAAACACCTATGCCTATTCCTTTATATATTGTAAAATACATGGTATACTTACAGCATAGAACATATGTCTTGAAAAACCTAATTTATTTATTATTTTGCCCTTTCAAAATGTTTTGTGATCATGGTATAGAAAACAAAAATAAATCGGAAAGGAGATATTTTTCCAACAATGATAAAATTATATAATTGCATTAAAGAGTTGTAGTTGTGTTTCGTGGTAAAATCAAATGGTATTTAATTCCTTATGTTGGAAACAATGATATGGCTGTTAAAAAAATAAGCTTTATTGGGCCAGCAGTTAGAGTAATGGCTATGTCGCTGAACTCCCATGTAGTCGACCGCAGTTTGAGTCCTGGACCCGGTGTCTTAAACTCACGCCGGGCGTGTGAGCGTGCCCAAGATCACGAGGAGAATGGAGAATAAGGGACTGTGGTGTAGCCATGCCCCCTGGTGGGTGATTTCTAGCTTTCTGTCTCCCTGTCTCTGTCTTTCAGGTGAGCGCTCACGCCCTGTAGCAAAAACCTCTGAGGGGGGCTTTGTTGTTGAAAGAGTAGGGGAGAGAGATGAGAGAGACAGGAACAAAAAATGGAGATAGAAGTGTTATTGTTACTGACATAAAACATGAAGAAAATATCTTTTGTGTGTGTGCAATTTATTTTTTAAGAGGTTTTTGCCTTAGGGCACATGTGCATACTGGAAACAGAAAGTGACAGAGACAGTGAAAAGGAAAGTGACACATCTCCCCCAAGGGGGGATGGCCATGCCACAATCCCTTCTCTTCCATTCCCCTCCTGGGATTGGGCATGCACACACAGACACCCAATGTGATTTTCAAGTCACTGGGCCTGGGACTCAAACTGCAGTTGGCCATGTGGGACTTCAGCAACATAATTCCCATGCTATCTGCTGGCCTGTTTGTGTGTAATCTATTAATCTGAAATTTAGAAAGAATTATTTCTATTGATAGAATGCTCTTTGACAGCTGGAATTTTTTTTTTTTTAATTGGGAAAACTTTCATCATCTAATGA
>NW_006204563.1:1424216-1475629 GCF_000334495.1 Tupaia belangeri chinensis
TCCCTGAGAAAATGAATATAATCACATTCCATATTTTGTTGTCTATTTGACTCAGTATATGAACCCTATAACACTCACTCACAAATAAGTCTATTGAGCCAAAATTCTTATTCTAAATTTAAAATAAAAAATAAATCTCAGCTCATCATGCTAAAGTATTTTACCCTTTTTTGAACTTGATATATATGTAATCAATGTTCATGGGAGCCATAAGAAATTGAATTCTGATACATAATATTAAGAAAATAGGCAATGGATTTTTAAACAACCTTAATATATTTAAAATAATCAAATATTGGTCATTGTAAATAATTACTCTAAATTAAGTACATATTTGTTGGTTCTGTTGATGTTGATCTCTGAGCTTTTTGTTGGTCTCCTACTTCCCAAAGGGTATTCTGCTTCTGCTTCTTCAGAACAGTGGTGTGATCAGTCTCAGACACCACTCTATCATCCACCATCCTGGAACTAGTGGTCTTTGGATGGTTTGCATAGAGTTGCTGGTGTCCGGGACATCAATAAGACTTAAGACCTCTTTGTCTTACCACCGGCCACAGGCAGTAGGCAGGGATCTCAGCATCCAGCTCCACCCTGATGTCCAGCAGGACCTCATAGCCTGAGCTTGGTCTTATCCCTCTGCCTGGGTCTGCCTCTTCTCTCACTTCAGGTTGGGCTACACAACCCCCAAGGGGTATCATGCCTCCACCTCCCCTAGGCTATTCTCCAAGGCAGCATGCAGATTTTTGAATCCAGCTGGATCTCTAGCAACTAGGCAAGGCACATCTCAGCACTGAAAACACAATATCCACCGCTCGATCTCAGCAGACTGTGAGGTGACCATTGCACTGCTCTCCTCAATCAAGAACTTGTACAGCTCCTCTTGGGTCTTAAAGAACACTTTGTCATACTGGACCCAGATCTTGGCCAGGATCTTGACGAGATCTTGAGATTTGTGAGCGCTCACATCTACTTTATCCCAGAACTGCCAATCTGGGCTGGTAAGCAGTTTACTTAATCCTCATGGTTCTTCCTCCCTGAGAGCCTTGATCTCTGACTCTAGCTGCAGCTGAGTGACACTGGTGTCATTGATGACCCTGCAGAGTTCAGGCATGTCACTCTGCACAGATGGGCACATGGCCAGCCCTGTGTCATAGTCAATTCTAAAGTCATCAGCAGCAACATAGGCCTTGTCAATCTGCCATATGATGCAGCATTCTCCACAGAAGACTCAAAGATCTAAACCCTCAGCTCCTCGATGGTCCTGAGTTAAGAGACCCAGTCTCTGACCCTGGGCCCTTTCTTCTCCAGGTTTTCCTGGAGTGTGCTCTCCAGCCTGCAATTATCAGTCTCCCAGTTCTTCAACCTGTCTAAGTAGGAAACCAGGTACTTATTCAGGTCTTGCATGGACTTCATGTTGCCCTGAATGCTCCCTGTTCCTGTCAAATCTCTAACCATTCCTCCACCAAACCCCTGGCCCCCAATCACCCCAAATGCTGCAGGAGTAAAACACCGAGATCCAGAAGCCTAAGTCCCTGGTGCCTACATAGACACTGACCACGCTGCTGAGCATGGTGGTTGGCAATAGAGGCCACAGCTCTAAGGAGGCTGGGACTCTGGGGGCCCAAGGCATCAGCCATGGGTGGCAACAGGGAGGTCATCATTCCTGTCCTCACAATAAGAAAAAATCTGAACAAACTGTAAGTTACCCACTCTTCTTATATTCATTGGAAAGTTGAGGTTACAGGGACAACTGCAGCTCCCCAAACTGAAGAGACAAACATACAGAAGAAGAGAATTGTAATCTCATAGTAAGAAGCCTAGGAGTAGAAATTTCTGTGAGCTCTCAATATTGGGTTGATTTAACCATTATATCATGTTCAGCTTTTAACAAAAAATATCAAGGCACATAAAAGACAAAAGAAAAAAAAAGCCAAGAAATAGGTAAGAATTAAAATTAGACTCAGAAATGGCAAGGATCTTAGAATTTATCAAATCAGGAATTTAAAACAACTATGATTCTATGCTAAGGGCTCTATGAAAGAAGTAGATAAATGCAACAAATGAGTAATGTAAACAGAGCAATGGAAACTTTAAGAATAAAACAGAAATAGAGATAATAATCATAAAAAGACTAAGAAAATGAAGAATACCTCTAACGGGGTCATCAATAGGGACACTAGAAACTGGTGAATTAAATGTTAAAAGAAATTTCAAAAACTTACAATGTAAAATGATAAAAAGCTGAAGAAAATGGAATAGCATATCAAAAAACTGTGGGACAATTACAAAAGTATAAGGTACACATAATGGGACTACCAGAAGGAGGAGAGAGAGAAAGGAACTGATGAAAGGCTTGATACAGCCTTGGTTAAGAGTTTTCTGAGGGACCAGCAGGTGGTGTGGTGGTTAAGATGCTGGACACTCCCACATGGCTGACCATGGTTCAAGTCCTGGACCTGGTGGCTTGCTTTCTCACTTTCTCTCTATATATATCTGATCAAATTAAAATGAATGAATAAAATAAAAAATAATAATTAATGATAAATACTAAATCACAGATCTAAGAAACTCAAGAATTGGTAGGCAAATATTAAACAAACAAAAACAAAAAAAACTATCCTTAGGTGTATTGTATTCAAACTACAGAAACATCAAAGACAATGCTGAAAGGAACTGAATAGTGGTAATAGAGGGGAGCAATCTACATAAAGAGGGGCAAAGATGAAAATTCTTCTAAATCAGACTTCTCTTCAGAAACCATAAAAACAGGTAGGAAAAACACCCACCAACATAAACTTAAATAACCAGTGCAAGTATCCATCACAACTGAAACAGAAATAAAAACTTTTTATTCAGACCAAAAAATAAAAAAAAAATAAAATAAAAGCAATCTAGGGCTTTTTAAAATTTTTTTTCAGGTTACACCAAAAGTTTATTTTTTAAAAATTAAAGTTAAAACAAAACTCTTGGACTATTTTTATCTTTTAACTAGCAAAGAACTAACCTGTAATAGGTTTTTGTTTTTTGTTTTGTTTTGTTTTGAGAGGTTTTTGCTATAGGGTGCGTGCACTTGCCAGAAAGACAGAGAGAAACAGAGAGACAGAAAGCGAGAAATCACTCCCCAGAGGGGATGGCCACACCCCAATCCCTTCTCCTCCATGCTACTCTGAGGATCCTTGGCACACACGCACATGTGCCCAGAATGAATTTAAGCCACCAGATCCAGGACTCAAACCATGGTCGACTACATGAGAGTCCAGCAACATAGTCATTACACCAACTGCTGGTCCATACAAGCCTTTGTTTTTAACCTAAAATGTCTTTAAAGAGAGTGTATTAGTCAGGGTTCTTCAGAGAAATAGAATCAACAGTATGAGTGTGTAAGACAGAGATTGATTTAAGAAATTTGTTTTTGCAGTTGTGGAGCCTGACAGGTCTAATATGCACAGGGTATTGGAGACTCAGGGAAGAGCTGATGTTGCAGTTGCAACCAGTGGCAGACCAGTAGCAGAAATTCCTATTCCTTGACAAGGTTAACATTTTTTCCTATTAAGGCTATCAACTGACTGGAAGAATTTCTTCACTCTGAATTCCAAAAGTAATATCATTCTCACCTGGGTAGGGTGGGGGCACTGGACAATGTTTGTTGTATTGTTCATGCCTGTGATCCATCCTGAGAGAGACTCATCTGATCTAGGGTAGTATTGTAAGTCTGTAAAGACCCCTACGGTGCTTCAAATACCCAGCCAGAGTCAAGAACCATGGGGTTAAGCAAAGTTTTATGACAAGACTTTTTACAGATTTTAAACTGCTAAAATGCATTTTGATGCATAACAGTTGGAGAATATATTTCATTACAGAAATACCAGTGAAACTTTTATCAAATACCAGTGAACCTTTATTCTGACACCATTCTTGTTTAGGGAACCATGGTTCCTGAAGTAGATGAGGATCCACTGTTCTAACCCCACACTGTCATTTATCAAAAGAAGGTGAAAGGTGATGGAGTTTGAGTCATTGTCCAAAGCCACATATCTTAATAACAACAACCAATCCAAGTCTTGTTTCTTTTTCTGCCATACCATACTTCTTCTTTATTAAATATTTTAACATTTCTCTATTTCCCTAAATTCTCCATTCGAGTTCCACCTGTGTACAGATTACTGCAATCGGCATCATTGTATCTTTGGGGAATACCTTGTGCTTACGGAGGGTAGAGAGTTTACTTCAAGTGCTCTATTACAGGGAATAATTTCTCTGTCTCATAACCATTTCCTTTAAAACACTATTTAGGTGCCCAAATGTCAGCTTCCTAGTCAATGTTGACTGCTGGGTCTCTGACAGAATGACAGTCCTTAACTGGTTAATCAGAGGGTATAGATGATGTAAAATTGACAGCCACTTCTCTATTAATGTTCCTAAAAGGAAGCTAAGAATTTCTACCCAAAATTCTTGAAAAAGTCTTATGAACTAAAGCTATTTTTATCATGATTTAAAAATTTGTACAAAGAACAAATAGTAATATTTCCCCTGTTGCCACTCAAAGATAACAATGTTCATCTGAGTGTGACAACAGGATGGTTTGTGATTCATTATGAAATATACAAAATATGTTTCTAATAACATTCACAAGCCAGGGTTTTCAAATAGAGTATTTAACAATAAATTATATGTGATTTAAATTGATTACTAAATGAATTAATCCTCTTACTTTCATTCAGTAAGCTTTCTTGAATAAAAGAGAAAGGAGTGGAGTTTCTAAATCAGTAATTAAGAGTTTGTCACACAAGACATGGAATCAACCCAAATGTCCACAGATGAATGGATTGAAAAAGTGTGGCACATATACTCCATGGAATACTCCTCAGCCATAAAAAACAAAGCTCTGGAATTTAATAGAAAGTAGATGAATATGGAGGATTTGTTGCTGAGTGAAGCAAGTCGGTATGAGAGAGACATTGTATGTCTCCACTTAACATATACCAACTGTCCGTACTCTACAGTAGAGACTGAAAGACTAGAGGACATAAAAGCACTAAAAATTGTTACAGACACTAGAGACAAGGTGGAATTAGAGTGTGGGAGGGGAAGAGGAAGGGAAGAGCATAGGAAAGGAAATTTGGGGAAAAAAATAGAGAGGTAAGACATTTGTGTGACACAGATATATGGTTTATTATTTGTTGATGAGGATGTGTATAGAGTCTCAACTGGGTTGGACTGAGGTGTATATCATGCTGGGTAATGCCTCTACAATCTAAATTATGTATAATGATTAAATGCATAAATAATAAAAAGACTTTAAAACATTGCTATATATATATATGTGTGTGTGTGTGTGTGTGTGTGTATTATATATAGGGGAGGATTATTCAATAAATTGAAGGTAATTAAAAAAGAGCTGATCACACATATGATTGTTATTTCTATATGTGCAGCTGGCAAAAATAGAGAGCTTTGATAAAGAAGAGGTTCTGACAAGTTTTTTTTTTTTTCTGAATACTCTTGTTTCAATTTATTTGTGAAATCTCTCTCTCACACACACACACGTGAGATAAAATTACAAACTGCCATCAGGTCTCATCTCACCACCTCTGAAATATTTCATTCTAGACTTGAAATTCTACAAAAAAATCATCTCTCTACTAAGGTGTAGTTTTCTTAAAAGTCAAATAAATTCATGAAGGAATTGAGATGACCAAAAAATTCAAGCCAGGGTGAAATAAGTGGACTTTCTTTTTCAGAACAGAGCAGGCATGAGTCTAAGGTACGGATACTGCTGTATTACTTTCATATTTATAAGGACACCAGAATTTCCCTTGATGATCTAGACACTGAACTTTCAGAATGCTTCGACCACCTGCTACCACAATAACAATGTACTTCTGTCTTCACTAGGGCCCAAAGTGTTCCAGGGCAAATCTGAAGAGTGACTTGGAAGGTGATGCTCCAAATTCTGGTTTGATTCCAGGTTTGTTGTTACGCAAATGTTTTGGGAAAGTTTTTGAAACTTAATCATGGGAAATTAAGAAATGAACCAGGAAGTCTGAGTGTTGCCCCACCACATGTTTTTAAAAGGTCATAACTAAACTTATAGTAAGCCATACATGAAGAACATTTGTTAACTTCCTAAGGACCTTCCTCCTTTAGGTTGTTGAAGCCAAAAGCATTATACCCACAGTTTCAAAGTCAACCTATGCCTGCATAGATATCGATCTAAATCAGTTTGTTCTGGTATTATGATCTCTCTTGTGGTATGGTTAACTTTTTACCATAACAGATTTACTCCAACCTGGAATGCTTCCAGTGTTCAGATGGCTAGAGAGAAAAAACACTGAAAAAGCTACTTGCACCTACAGGCTACACCTACACATTAAACTCACTGCACAGTCAGCCTGGGTGAAATTAGAGAGAAAACTGCCCAAGCATGTCAAATGTTTAAGCTTTAAGACCCAGGGTGGAATGAAACAAAAGAGGAAGGAATCCAGGGGTGCTTTAGCATAATCAAGCTGGCACATGCTGCTGAAGGCACAGCTGGGATAGAGAGTTCACTGCTGTGAGGAAACTTGTAATTGTATTCTCATCCCATAGTCACCAGTGGAGGTGAGGAGTGTGTGTGTGCGTGTGTGCACGCGCATGCATGTACGCTAAATTCCCTGATAAGAGAGCAAAGAGAGAAAAATAAATACTGTAATAGGTTTGTCATAAATGTGTAATGTCTTAAATATCTCTCTGCTCCTTACCATTTCAACCTCATTTTTGACAACTTGCTAATAAGACTGCCTGGGGCCAAACATTTTAAGACCCCTTTATTCAATGTGAAATTCTATTGACGTACTGCAAAAGTGCACTGGAATGCAATAATACCATACTTGAAATGCACTAAGTTTCATGAAAGAGACATATAGAAAACAAAATTTCTTTTTGTTTATGTTTAATGTCTTCGGTCTAGGAAGAGGTGCCATTTGGCAATCTATGCATTAGATTTAAGCCCAAGCATTAAGAAAAGTAGCCTATCGTCTTGTTTGCCTACATTCCCATGCTTCCATTCTCATGTCTTGTCAATCCATTTCCATTTGGTGATTTAGCTCTTCTGTAAAAACAGACTGACAGCAAAGTCAGGCTCATGAGAGAAGAATTTGATTGTATTTTTTGGGAATAAATCCTATTCACAGGATCTAACACCCAACAAGTGACAAATCACATATCTATTTACCAGATATGTTTATCTCTATTGCAGAGACAGGAGTAAGAATTGGATAGGTAGAAAGGACATAAAGTTATACAAAATAAAAGGAAGATAAAAATGATCTGAACTTCTTCCCAAAATTAAAAGACAATGCATACCTACTGAAACAAACAAAACTTATATGAAATATTCCTACAGAATATCACCGTGTTATTTGGCCTACTCTAATCCAATTTCTGACAAAACAGTAAATGCTTTTTAACATGTATGACAGATAGTTTTCTACATGACCCAAACCAGTATGATTATATATTATTTGCTGTAAAAATGCATGAATAAATTAGTTTTTCTAAGATTTTTAAGTATAACACATAAACATTGCACACACCCATAGATATGCTCATATTTAGACACTTAGCCCAAAGCCTAAGATTTCATCATTAAAAGATTTATAAAAGGGAACTTCAAAAGGTGTGTGGAAAAATGGAATTAAAATATGACTTTGTTTTGGTGCAAACATTTCTTGAAATTCATACACACTTGACTTTTGTGCTCATGAAATCCCTAATGTAACCAAGTATAATTCCTAGGATATTGGAAGCTACTTTTTGCTTCCTTTCAATCAGCAGAGCTGTCCAGAGTCTTCTGGATGAAAACCTTTATACTAGATGTAGATATGATATAGTTTAATTTGTTTATATAATAATGCTGCATTTCTAGAAGTAAATTGTATTCTAGAAGTTTTATTACTACTAGGTAGAAATGAGTTTGAAGTCTGAGTCTAGGTTAAGCAGCTAGGAGGAGTTTGGTATTTAAGTTTTCAACACAGAATTGTGAATAATCGAAAAGTCACACACCAACCATGAAAAGTATAGCTACTGACACATGATAAGAACGTGATCTGTATAACCCATTATTCACTCATTGTTATAATACTACTATAATTATTCTGAGCTATCTACTCATTTAATAAATATTTAACTCATTTATCCCCGATTGCATAGTCTGTTTAATTATCTATAATACCCAGAACCAGATAGACCCACCAATACATATATTCTATTCTAATACAGTAATCTTTGTAAGTTCTCAACTTTTCCTACCTTTAAAAACTAGACTCTAGGGAACCAGCAGTTAGTGTAATCGCTATGTTGCTGGACTCCCACGTAGTCGACCGCGGTTCAAGTCCTAGGCCCGGTGGCTTAAAACTCACGCCGGGCACGTGTGCGTGCGTGCCCAAGATCCCGAGAGGAGAATGGAGGAGAAGGGATTGCGGCGTGCCCATCCCCTCTGGGGGGTGATTTCTCGCTTTCTGTCTCTATGTCTCTCTCTGTCTGTCTGGCGAGCGCATGCACCCTATAGCGAAAACCTCTCAAAAAAAAAAAAAATAGACTCTAAAGAAAATCGTAAACATTGCTCATTAGAGTAGATGAACTAACACTTGAATTATAATATTTCAAACTTTTATGCATATTAAAACACAATGAAGCAGTTATTTATTGTACTGCATGAAATCTAAGATTATTTTCTAATGACTGATTTAACGTTTGACTTTTTTTTTTTTTCCACTATAGGGCACGTGCGCTCGCCAGACAGACAGAGACATAGAGACAGAAAGCGAGAAATCACCCCCCAGGGGGGATGGTCACGCCACAATCCCTTCTCCTCCATTCTCCTCCGGGATCTTGGGCACGCACGCACACGTGCCCGGCGTGAGTTTTAAGCCACCGGGTCCGGGACGCGAACCACGGTCGACTACGTGGGAGTCCAGCGACATAGCCATTACGCTAACTGCTGGTTCCCACGTTTGACTTTTTTAAGTTAAAAAATAATTAAGGAAAAATTTAGTTAAAACAGAAACCTCTCATATGTATTCAGATGCTCAAATACAAATCAGTACAACCTATACATTATGCACAATGGTTTAGATATCAGACCGGCATACTTCAAATCATGACTCCATCACTTACGTATGGTGATTGTGGAAGAAATATTTTACCTGAGACAGGTTCTTTCTCTGTAAGATATGGATAATATTGATGATAATCACATGGTTTTCTGTGAGAATCACTTAGCATATCTTAGCCCATAATAAATGCTCAATAAATATTGTTGGCTATTATGTATACATAAAGTTACATAAAAAAAGACACATTTAGAAGGTTTTTTTTTTTTTTTTTTAGTTTTTGCTCTACAGTGCATAGGTGCATGTACTCACCAGAGAGAGGGGGAAAGTGAGAAATTGAGAAATCACCTCCCCTCCCCAGGGGGTTGGCCACACTATATCCTCTTGGTATTTGGGGGTGTGATTTCATGAGTATATAGAAACTATATGTAAAATAGCATTTAAATAATTAAAATATTTCCCATTTTTATAAGGGACTTTGATAGGCTTACATATACACTTGAAATATACTGTAATTATGAGCTATTAATTTTTATGATATATTTTGAATATACCATTGCATCAACTTTTGGCTTTAGAGATGTAACTATGATCTTTGGACAAATGGACAATTCCTACTTTCTTGATTTGACAAGTTCAGTCGCTGATCAGGCTTCTTTTTCAAAAAACAAACAAAATCTCTTCAGGTAAATTTTCCCTTAGTGTTATACTGAAAATAAGAACTTATTTACTTCTTCATTTCCCTTACTAGTGCCTACTGACTTATAATGTATTTTTTTTCATTTTTTTCATCTGTTTTCTCCTCTAACAGATTATAAACTGTGTAATGATACCGAAACATTCACAGACGTTTAGGATATTAAATAATTATTAGTGGTGTAAATGAATAAGGTAATTATATATGGTAGTATACTAGTATGGTAGCATAGTATATTTAAGGTAATATATAATATTATATATATGTATATATACACACACATTAATTAAGTCTGCTAATGAAAATTTAAAAAACTTATCTATATATATATTTTCTGGGTTGATATCTTGATTTCTGAAAAAAATAGGTAACATTTCTTCTTTCAATGAAGTTTTTTTTTTTTTTTTTAAGAGGTTTTTGCTATAGGGCACGTGCACTCACCAGAGAGAAAGCAAGAAATCACCCCCCCGCCAGGGAGAATGGCCACGTCGCAATCCCTTCTCCTCCATTCTCCTCTCGGGATCTTGGGCACACACGCACACGAGCCCGGCGTGAGTTTAAGCCACCGGGTCCAGGACGCGAACCACAATCGACTACGTGGGAGTCCAGCGACATAGCCATTACACTAACTGCTGGTCCCTTCTTTCAAGGAAGTTTTAAAAATTTTCTTTTAAATCTTAATAAAAATTTCATATACACTTAAAAGGAAGGGAAAATATTCTTAATACCATACCACCATCTAGGGATAATAATAGCTAATAAAATATATTTTATACCCATCAAACTCTGAAATATGGGTTATCATCTTTTAATTTAAAAATAGGATACAAAAAAGAATAATATTTCACAGATACAAAGACAAAATGGTCAGACTAGACTGTAAACCCAGAATGCTTATAATTCTTAGCTTTAATCCTGTAATACATTGTTAAATATGTTTGCTCCATATTACACATATGCAGTCCATCTGTTGAAGTTTACGTTAGATGCTATGTAGTTTCTTGTACTGTTTTTATGACATGCATTCTCAGCACTCCTTTCTGCATTACTAGGTCATTATTAGGGCAGCATGACTGAAGCAAAACTGTTCAGAATAGAACAATATGACTTTTTTTAGTTCTTTTTTTGTTATAGGATACATATGCTGCCGGGACAGAAGAACAGGATTGAGAAATAACCCCCAAAAGAGATGGCCACACCACAATCCCTTCTCTGCCATTCTCCTCTCAGGATTTTGGGAACATGCACGAATGCATGGCATGTTTTTCAAGCCGTTGGGTCTAGGACTCTCAGTCAGCTGTGTGGAATCCAGTGCCTCAGTCATCAAACCTCCTGCTGGCTAGATTATTTTTAAAAGCATGATTTCATTGCCAGATTTTTTTAAATGTATAATTTTACTCCCAGAACCACTGTTTATAATATCTACTTTAGATGTCCCTGTCAGTCTTTGGGTGTTTACTTTCTCTTTAAATTCCAGCTTTGAAAGTAAAAACTAATGTCTTAATATCTTAACTTTTATATTTAACATGATTTTTACATCACTTACTGATTTTTTTATAAATTGCATATGTCCTTTCTCCAGTTTTTCTCATGGTTATTTTCAATTTCATTTATAACCTTAATACTTTTCTATTATATGAAGTGAAAACATTTAGTTCTAGCCTATTTGTGACTTTTAATTTTATATTTGGTGATACATAGCAGATTTAGCTTTTATATTGTTACACTGAATTTTTCCTATGCTACTTCTTACTACTTCATTTCAATATTTAAAAATTCTTTCTCAGGATAAAATTTACTCTTATTTTATGTCTAATATATTAGATCGTCAGGAAATTCATGATTTATTTTTCAGTTTTTCCATGCAAAATGCATTGAGACTTTCCTGATGATTCAATATTACTCAATATAAAATCTATTTAACTATAAATATAAAATTATTGTCATTAATTATCTATTAAGTCATCATGTATTTACACATTTCTTTTCCCCAGTAAATTTTTATAACACCTTTTTTGGACAATTTTATATATATTTTTGTTTCTGGACTACCTAGTTTGTTCCTTTAATCTTTAGGTCAATTTAATGTAAATCATATCTTATTATTATTACAATTTTTTATTATCTCTTTAGTAGAAAATGTCTTTCATTTTTACTGTTTTTTTTTTCCCAAAAATGCTAATGACTGACCTCATTAAGTTAATTTTCCAGATGTGCACTAGAATTATTTTGCCAATGTTCAAAATCTCAGCTAGGGTTTTAATTAGAATTGTGTTTAATGTATACTCTAATGAAGAATTAACACCTCTAAAATATTCAGAATTATTTTCTTTCCATTAGATTATATAATATTTACTCATATTGTCTTTGATTTTTTTGCAAGATTTGTTTTATGTATATTATCATGTAATATATATTTCAAGATGTCAGCTGGAATTAAGCATATACCCAGTGGTGCAATTAAGAAGGTTTTATACCTATGCATATCACGTTATAAACATGGAAGTGCTGCCACCCATGACTGAGGTAAATGCCAATTTTTCTATTGGGTTGTCAGGAAAGTTGTGACGTACATTTTGCCCAACAAAATATAGAAAATATCTCATGGTGGGAGCAGCAGTGAGCGTAATGGCTATGTCGCTGGACTTCCATGTAGCCAACTGCGGTTCGAGTCCCAGACCCAGTGGCATAAACTCACGCCAGACGTATGTGCATGCGTGCTCAAGATCCCAAGAGGAGAATGGAGGAGAAGGGATTGCTGGGTGGCCATCCCCCGGGGGGGTGATTTTTTGCTTTCTGTCTCTCTGTCTCTCTGTCTTTCTGGCAAGCGCACGCGCCCTATAGCAAAAATCTCTTCCCCCCCCAAAAAAAAGAAAAGAAAAGAAAATATGTCATGGTTTTCCCAACAGCCTAGGACATGGCAATCACACATATGCACGCTTGCATGTCCCTCCATCTACTCCTACACATTTATTTGAACCCAAACCTATGGAATACAAACCAGTTTAGTTTCATCACTATCAAATCCCATGAAAACAGTCAGGGTATCAATTTTAAACAATAGTTCATAAGTCTGAGTTTTGCAATGTTAAAGTATAGTGTAGACTATAGAAAGTGGCTTAAATCATACCCTTGTATTCGCTAGGATGCCTTGAGCTAGTTATTTAATATCTATTCAGTTTTACTTATCAGGAAAAGTGGTAAAAATAATTCTACCTCACAAAATTGTGGTGAGAAATAAATAAGGTGATACTTAAACAAAAAGTAATCTGGAGAACAGTGAATGTTTTATACAGGTTGGGTACTACACAAATGTGTATGCTTAGGAGAAGAGAATGGGACAAAAAGGGCATAGTAACTTTTTCTTACAACAAAATTCTTTTTTTTTTTTTTGGAGAGGCTTTCTGCTATAGGGTGTGTGTGCTCACCAGAAAGAGAGACAGGGAGACAGAAAGCGAGACATCACTCCCTGTGGGGATGGCCACGCTGCAATCCCTGCTCCTCCATTCTCCTCTTGGGATCTTGGACATGCACACACATGCGTTTGGCCTGAGTTTAAGTCACCGGGTCTGGGACTCGAACCACAGTTGACTACATGGGAGTTCAGCAACACTGCCATTATGCCAACTGCTGGTCCTGTCTTTCAACAAAATTCTAATGGCTAGGCTGAGTAAGCATGCAGCTAGTTGTCAGAAAAAGAGTAGAAAAGAGAATAGCAGAGGTTTTTGCACTGAGATTTATTTCCTATCTGTCCTCTCCTATTTGACTAAGTACTAACTGTAATATTTAAGGCTATCAAAAAAAATGAAGATATTTCTTACACACAAATACAAATGTGTGTTCAGATATTTGTAACTCATACTGTCTAACTGTATACAATTTAAAAACTAAACAAAAAATACAGCAGTTCTAGGTAACTTCCAAATCATGATACCTCATGGTATTGCTAATCAATAACTCATATATATTTAGAGGGACATTGTTAATGAAAGTAGATTCAAATGTGTCTTTCAGATAGTCTCCTGATATTTTTTAAATAACTGACTCAAGATTTTTTTAGATTTGATTAGATCTTTATTTTGCTTTTACCTTCGTAATCTGGTGTCAGGGTGGGTGTCAGGGAACTCACAATTAAAGCAAAGGCATGTCAGTTCTGTTTTCTTACTGTCCTTTTACACTAACGTTTTTAATATTGCCTAATTTCTATGCTGTCTTGGTCAAAATTTTTCCCAGACATGTTTGTATTTTAATTTTATTAGTTATAACTGGGTGCTATAACCCAGAGCTTATGTTTCTTTTTAATTACCAGAGGGCAAATGCACAGAAAGAGAAACAAGGAAAAAGCAACCCCAAATGGAGCACTGTCATGTCACAATCCCTTCTTCACGTCTCGATCCTGTTAGAATTTTGAACATGCATGCACACACACCTAGCATGGTTTTCAACCAGCTGTGGCCAGGAATCAACCACCATTGGCCACGTGTGAACTGGGTCCCTTAATCACAAGACTATGGGGCAAGCCCACAAGTCACAGATTTAAACAGGAACAAACATGTTGTAATCAGTTGAAATATACTAAAAATGAATGAAAGAATGGAGCTCTGGTAACCTGTTTTCAAATGGGAGGTATGCCCATTCTTCCCTTGTGTGCTCCACGCTGTCCAAAGTCCTAGCCAAGTGAGGTTACTAATGTCAGTCCAAATGTTAAATACTAGGAATGTCAAATGTTTTTCTTATTTAATTACTTAAAAATCAATTTTAGTTAATAGGAAAGTTTTCTTAATTCCTATCTGAATCCTAATAAATTGTTGCATCTCCCCCAATGATACAGACTAATTAAATGATCTATTTACATTAGGTCAATCCCCGTAGTGTTAAAGTTTTTATGTTCTTTAATTTGCACGAAGACTTAGAAATTAAGAAATTCTAGCTACCGTTGTTTTACCTCCACTTGAGAACTCTGTGTGTCTGACTAGCATAGGGAGAGTGTGGCAGATGGGAGCAAAAATCTCACATTTGCCCTCCTTCCAGAAGCTTTTCTCACCTCCAACTCTTCTTCTCCATTAAAACATATTCAAACATAATTAGTGTAACATTAACATGGAGGAAATTTTGTAATTGCCAGTTGTTCTGTAGCCATGGTTACATCAAAGATTTATAGCAAGTAACTCCTGGCTGGGCGCGAACAAGCAGTTAACAGGAACAGCAGTATGAAAATGTTTGTGTGCATGTGCAGGTGTGCTGATGTGAATGTTTGCCAAAAAAAAAAAGGAAAAAAGAAAGAATATTCGGTGACATTTAAGGTGCTAATATCTGGAAGTCAACCTTTAATTTGACAGCTTTTAGTGCTAGTTAATTTCATCCATCCAGGCGAGGTGTAGGAAATTTGCAGCACCTTTAAATTATCACGTTTTTCCACACTGCCTCAGGCCTATGTGGAATACCTGAACCATACTTTTTTTTTTTTTACCTTTTTTTTTCAGGTCAGTTGAAGTAAAACTTTCATTCCCTTTCTCAGACAATTAATCTTTAGCTAATTGAAGCAGGGAGGCTGCAGGATGGGTTTCAGTGGGGCCTGTAAATCTCATTTAGCAAAGTGAATTCAAGGCACATGCTGCACCTAATGATGTGACAGGTGGACTGCACCGCAAGACAGCAGCCTCGGAAAAGTTGATTCTCATTAGACCCGCAGAGTCCTGCAGTCAGGTTTCTGATGGCTGAGGAACACTAATCGCATCTGTTTGCTACTGGGGTGGGGTGGAGGAGGCAGGAATTTGGGAGGAGGGTTATGAAGGGGAAAAAAAAAAGAGGAAGGGGCAAATTCTCTTCTATTCTTTCATGAGTTAATATCCTTGACTCCTGCCCAAAAACCCAGCAGGTCTACCTCCCACCAAGCGATCAGCCTTCGTTCTGCTGACTCCGACAGGGTGCACCCTTTTTCTAATTAACTAAAATGGCTACGGAAAGCAAAGGAGGCCTTGTGTTGGGTGAACCAATTATTTTGAAGGGTATTAAGTCATCAGATTTACTTTTATCTTGATTGCATTGTGGAAATCGTGCATAATTAATGGTGGGAGCTTATTAGGAAAATGATTAGGCAAATTACACAGGTGTCGGATGCATTTTTTATGATAAATTTGCTAGAACAATCCTGCAATTCCATCTGTTCAGCTCACATCAGAATGTCACTCTGAAGAAATTAATGGTGCAGAGTTATACAAAGTTACTAGAGGCTTTAGTTGCCAACTTAGGTAGGACATGCATAGGTATATCAACATAGTAAATATATGTAAAATTACCTAGCGATTTAATAATAAGTATTAGATGTTATAGTTCAATAAATTTCCTATTTAATCTTGAAAGCAAATGATAGTCAGATGGAAACAGAAAGTAGAACAAATATAAATCTCATCACATCAGTTTGATGTGTGTGTAAATAAAAATAATCACAAGCTATAATAAATGCTTGCTTTGTGGGATGAAAGCAGATGAGTTACCAGCTCCTTAATATTATGAATTCCTGTGTTCCATTCAAAAATAACCAATTAACCTGAACCATTCTCCTTTGCTTTTTCTTTTATTTTTAAATGAATAGCTATACTTTATCAGAAGACCTTGTATGTCCATGTAAGTCAACTATTTACCATCTGAGAAGCCAACTTCCTTTTTGAATGCCAGAAGGAAGTCAAGGAGTATTCAGAGTTGCTTTCATCCCACCTGGTTCACTTATCAGCTCGGATCAAATTATGCTCATTCTCATCTATATGCATATGACTAAATAATGCCAAATGTTAATATTCTCTAAAATCTCTTATACTATAGGTGTAAATCTTTGATCTGAAATATCGCAGCAATGTACCTCAGAGTGTCTTTTTCAAAAATGAGAGACCTAGCTCTGCTGTCTCATCACAAAAAATAGACAAATCTCAAGACATCAAAGATAATAGAAAATGCTTATAGTTAAAATTAGTAGTAGCATTACTCTAAAATAGCTAATCACTCCAGCTGTTAAAATGAACTATTATCATCTTACTGGTTTTGGGCTCTTTCAATTCCTAAGAAATTCAAAAGACTAACAAGTATGAATATTGACACTGTAAATGGCACAGTTCTTTCATTCACCAAACATTTTTGAGTTATGAAGATAAGGTAGGAGGTGATTCAGGTTAATAAAGAGACCCAACTTCTACATTCTATTTCTACTTTGTTTAAGCTGCCTCTCCTCAACCCACTGACGTACAATTGTGTGATATCCCTACAAAACATTCAAATTCAGATAAAACTAAACTCATTATTACTTCCAAAGTAATGCTCAAACATATCCACTGAGGTTTAACAAATGCCATTATATCCCACCTTATTTGCCAGGCTTAAAATCTGGAAAAAAAAGGCAATAAAAACTCTTTCCTTAGTCTTAACTCCAATGTCCAGTTTTCCACAAGTCCTGTCAATTCTCCCTTTAGAATATTTTTCCCTGTTATCACTAATATGACCTCAATTCAGAACCATTGTTCTCCACTTGTATTATTTTGGTATTCTCCAGATTTGCCTTTTATTATCCAGTCTTTTGTATTGCTACCAAAACTATTTACAAAAATTATAATGGTCACTATTTCTACATTGCCTAGCAAATAGAAATCCACATTCGGAATAAAGGCCACTTGTGATTTGATGTTTTGCCCATTTTTCTAGTCTTATCTTTTGCCACTCCTCTATAAAAATCCTGAAATACCTGTGATACTTTGATTACACTGTGCATTTAAGGTTTTGTTTGTTTGTTTTTGCCATAGGGTGCATGTGCTCACTGGAGAAAGAGAGAGAGGGGGATAGAGAGAAATCACCCTCCAGGGCGATAAGCACACTGCAATCCCCTCTACTCCATTCATCTCCTGGGACTTTGGGCACACATGTGCACATACCTGGCATGATTTTCAAGCCTCTATGTCCAGGACTCAAACTGCAATCAGCCATGAGGGAATCCAACACCTTAACCACTAGTCCACCTGCTAGCTCCATCCACACTGTGCACTCTGATGCTTTTCATTTTACAGGTCCTACTACCTCTGCCAAGAATGCCCTTCCTGAATGATGCACTGCCTGAATATTCTTCCTCACTCATGAAGTCTCCAAATAGTTTCACATCCTCTGTGAAATCTCTCTGAATCCCTAAGTGCAGTTTTTCTCTCTTCCTCTAAGCCTATATAGTACCTTGCATTTAACTCAGCATTACTATTTTCCATACCATGTCTGTCTCTTACATTAATGTGTGAGATCTTTAAATGCAAGGTTTGTGTGTGGTACATAGTATATAACAAATGATTGACAAGTAAATGGGGAGATGCTGATTCATGTATAACTACATGAATATTGTTATATAGTTACATAAATAGTTAATTAATGTAAGCAAAGTATTTTATACTAATGCTTATCTTTGAAGCAAAAATTCAGGATACATTTTCATTTTATGGGCCAGCCTTTAAGTTCTATGCATGCAAAACCAGATCTCACCTGAGTGAGAAGTTCAAAACCTGGCACTGGAAACTTGCAAAACAAGTATGGCATGGTACACATGGGTGCATACCCAAATCCTGACAGGAAGATTTGGAGGAAAAAGAATTGTGGCAAGGTCATGCTCCACTACAGAGGTGCATTCCCTCTCTCTCTCTCTTCCAACTGTACACACCATCTGGCAATTAGAAAATTATAATTATAGTTGAATCCCTCATAAACACATGCACATATACATACACACACACTGGCTCACTTACCACCCGTCGCACGGAAGATAGTATTCTCTGGTAGCACCAGCAGAGAGCTGTGTTGAAAATTCATGATCTTGCTCTTCAGAATGTACATCAGGACCAGCAGGACTGGCATCTCCTTTTTATAATGCCGATTCTTAATCCCATCTCCAGATTAACTGAATCAGAATCTACATTTCATAATTATTACTGAGGAATGTACAACACATAATCTTTGAGAAGCACAGTACTAGAAGACACAATCTTCCACAAACTCCAGGAATTTATGCAGCAATAGTGGAATTACAACAAGCAAAAAACTAATATGTTACAAATCAACATAGAGAATGGAAATTATGATTTTCACTTTTGATTAAAATCAAACAGATACTGGATTTTTTTTTCTGTTTTAATCATAAAACTTATAATTATATAAGGGAGTGACTCCTCATATTCTACATAGTGTGGACCAACTTGACGAGAAAAGTGCATTTTATTAGAAAGTCAAGAAGGATAGACTATAATGATCTGGACAAGATTATAAGTATTACGCCTATATCTAGTTTTTTTGAAGCCACTTTATTCAGGTATGAGTGACATAAAAAATCTGTAGAAATTTTTGAGTTTGAAGTATAGATCATGACACCATCACCACAACCAATGCTACAAACATTCATCATCTCCGTAAGTTTTCTTTGTATTATTTGTAATAAGAAAAAAGACCTATTGGGGCTGGCAAGTGGCATGGTGGTTAAAGGCGCTGGACTCCCTCATGGCCGACCATGGTTTAAGTCTCGGACCTGGTGGCTTGCTTTCTCACTTCCTCTCTCTCTCTGATCAAACTGGAAAATAACAATGATAATAATAATAATAAAGTTAAATAAAATAATAAAAAAGAAAGAAAAAAGACCTATCCTTTTAGCAAACTTTAAGTATAGAGTATTGTTGATTACAGGTGCTATGATCTATGGTAGATTTCTAAAAACTGCTCATCTTTTTAGATTTATTTAATTTTATTATTATTAGTGTTATTTAATTTTGCTATAGGCACATGTGCTCTCCAGAGAGAGACAGAGAGGGAAAGTGACAAAGCAAGCCACCAGGTATGTGACTCAAATCGTGTTTGCCATGTGGGAGTCCAACACCTTAACCACCATGCCACACCTGTTGGCCCAAAACTGGTCATCTTTTACAACTGAAACTTTTCTAGTCTTTGACTAATAGCTCATTTCTTCTTCTGCTTGGTCCTTGTAAATTACCATTTTACTCTGTCTATGAGTATCACTATTTTAGATTCTTGACATTAGTGGGATAATGTGTTATTTATTCTCCTGCATTCCACTTACCCTCCTTAACATTAAGATTTACCCCTATTGGCACCAATACCAGGATTCTCTTATAAGACTGAGAAGTACTCGCGTGTAAATACCACACTTTCTTTTCCATTTATTGGTTGATATTTATGTAGGTGGCTTCCATGTTTTGGCGATTGTGAATATCAGTGCAGTGAAAATGAGAATTTATATTACAGACCAAGAAATGGAATTGCTGGATCTTATTATAGCTCTATTTTTTTTAAACTTTGTTATTTCTTTCCATAGGTTCTTCAACAATTTACATTCCTACCAACAGTGTACAATGGTTCCTTTTTAACCAACATCCTCACCAATATTTGTTATGTTGTTTTATTTTAGATAGATGTCATACTAACAGGAATGAGGGAATACCTACATGCAGGTATGACTTGCATTTCTTTAGTGAATAGAGATATTGAGCACCTTTTTATATACCTGTTGGCTATTTGTATGTCTGCTTTGGAGAAAAAAAAAACATGTTCAGTTCCTTAGCTCCTTTTTTAAATTAGGATTTTGTTTTGATAATTGTGTTGTAGAAGTTCCTTACCTATTTTGGAACCAGAAGTTGGCATAATGGCTATGTTGCTGGACTCCCATGTAGTTGACCGCAGTTCAAGTCCTGGACCCAGTGGCTTAAGCTCACGCTGATGTGTGTGCATGTATGCCAGCATTCCCTAGAGGAGAATGGAAGAGAAGGAATTGTGGCATGACTATCCTTGCTGGAGGGTGATTTCTTGCTTTCTGTCTGTCTCTCTCTTTCTGGTGAGCACACATGCCCTATAGCAAAAACCTCTCCAAGAGGGAAAAATATAAGTTCCTTACAAACTATTTTGATATTAACCCTTTATCACACAGGATTTGCAAATATTTTCTCTCACTCCATAGATTGCCTTTTTATGTTGCTTCATTTTCTGTGCAGAAGCTTCTTAGTTTAATGTAATTCAACTTGTTTTTTTTTTTTTTGCCTTTGTGACCCATGTTTTTGATGTCATATTCATGAAATAATTGCTAAAGCTAATGTCAAGGAGGTTTTTCTCTGTTTTCTTGTAGTTTTATGGCTTTAGAGCTTGAATTTAGATCTTTTAATTCATGTTAATTTAGTCTATGAGGTAAATTAAGGGTCCGAGTCACTCTGCATGTAGCTATCCAGCAACATTTATTGAAGAGATTATTCTTTCCCCACTTTGTATTCGTGGCACTATGCCAAAATTTGTTTTCTGTTATATATCTATGAATAAATTTTTGTGATTATTCTGAATACCTTGTGTTTTAACTTTCATGCTAGTGTTAATTGATTTATGAACTATCAGTGTAATAAAATATTTGGCATTTGTAATATATAGATATATATTATACATATATGCATATACCTATACCAGTAAAACTTACATTTGCATATGCTTTATTGCTGTTAAGAATTCATTTACTTCAACTCAGAGAATCCCCTTTAGCAGTTCCTGTGAGGTAGACATTATAATAATGAATTTCTTCAGTTTTGTCTGTCTGAAAAAGTCTTAATATCCCTATTTTTAAATGATAGTTTTACTTTCTACATCATTGGTTGGCAATTTTAATCTTTTAACAAATTTGTTTTTATTCCAGAGGGTGCATGTACATGCAAGAAAGAGAAGGGAAGAGAAAACACCCCTAAGTGGTGCATGATCATGCTGCAATCTTTACCCCCCTCAATTCTTCATCCCATCAAGATACTGGGCACATGTGTATGCACCTGAAATGTTCTCAGAGCAGCTGGGCCTAGCCTGAAACCCTCGTCAGCTCTGTGGGATCTAGCTCCCTCTGCGCATAACTTAATTACTGTGCTATGGGCCCAGCCCTTCTTTTAGCATTTTCAATATATCAAGATTTCTCCAGAGAAATATACTGATATTTTTTACAGAGGTTCCTTTGTACTTGATGAGTCTGTTTGTTCTTGCTGCTTTAAAAATTTTCGTTTTTGACCTTTGCTGGTTTAATTATAATGATATGTAGTATAGATTTCTCAAGGTTAAAGTTATTTCAGATCATTTGGGAATCATTAAACTTTTCAGTTTCTTCCCCATATTTAGGGCATCTTCAGTCATTTTACAATTTTTTTTTCCAAAATAAACCATTTGATCCTTTCTCGCTTCTCCTTCTGAGACTTCCATAATGTATATGTAATCTGCATATTGTTTTACTTGATGGTGTTTTAGGAGTCCCACAGGCTTCCTTCACTTTTTGCTATGATTGGTTATTGTCAGGTGATCTGTCACCAAATTTTCTGGTTCTTTCTTTTGCATATTCTGTTTTGTTTAAGCCTGTTTTTTTGTTTTTGTTTTTTTGACGCAATAGACATTTTATACTCAATCATTGTAATCTTCAGCTCCAGAATTTGTTTGGTCCTTTTCTATAGTATTTCTCTTGAACTTCTCGTTTTGTTAATGTATAGCATTCCTAATTTTGTTTAGTTGTCTATCTGCGTTCTTGTATAGTTCACTGGACTTTAAAATTAATATTCTGAATTTTTTTTTTTTGTTAGGTAGTTCATAAAATTTGCCTTCTTTAGGGCCACTCACTAGAGCTTTATTTTGTTCCTTAGTGGTGTCATGTATCATTCTTTTGTAGACTTGAACTGATATCTGTGTATTTGATGAAAATGTAACCCCTTCAAGTTATTACACTTCTAGTTCCTAGAGACTGGCTTTAGCAAGAAAAGTCCTGCAATAGTAGTGTTTCTGTAAGAGACAAAGTTAGGACCACTTTTTTTCTATACTGCAGACCTCTTTCTCCTTTTTTGACCAAAGATTATTCCAATCCCTTAAATACACAAACTGGAAATTAATACTGTATTCTTGTGTGAGTGTGTGTGTGTGTGTGAGATACATACTCCTGGTATGGGTCTGATACACACACAACTAGGAATGCACAAGTGAGTTTTTAAAATACTGCTATAAATTGTTATCTTTGGGACCAGCAGATGCATAGTTGTTAGGTCGCTCGACTCCCATGTAGTCGACAACAGTTTTAGTCCTGGACCCAGTGGCTTAAACTCACACTGACCACGTGTACGTGCGTGCCCAAGATCCTGAGAAGAGAATGGAAGAGAAGGGATTGCAGCATGGCCATCCCCCCAGAGGATAATTTCTCGCTTCCTGTCTTTCTTTCTGGAGAGCACATGCACCCTATAGCAAAAACTTCTTAAAAAAAGAAAAAAAAGAATATTACTCTCTGTAGATTCATCCATTTTCAAATTATCTTTCTTCCTTCATAAAATTTCAAATAAAAAATTCATTCAAATATTACTAAGAAATACTTGCCCAGACAGACCCAATCTGTAGGATAAATTTCCTAGCTGAGGAGCACTCTTGACAAAATATTGCCTAACGAGTTACATTTTAGTCTGAGATATATCTCTCTATGCCATGGCCTAAAGTTAGGCCTGCCACTCAAAGGTAAACGGAAGATTTAGAAAACATGTAAATGATTCCAATACCTGATATAACTTCTTTTCAGTTAACCAGATATGCAAAGAGAAATTTGTTTTCATTAGTTGGCAATTTTATTCTTTGAGTTGGTTTTGTTTTAACAGAAGGTACATATGTACACACTAAAGAGATTAGACAAGGTAATATACCTGGGTGGTTTTAGCCTAAATTTAATATTTTACTTAATTTAATTAAGAATGACTGGGATATTAATCTTAGTATCCAAAAGCAGTAGATATTACATTGTTTTCATTTATTTTTAGTTTTTCAGGCTTTTTTTGCTAGAGGGTGCATTTGTTTGCCAGACAGACAGGAAGGGAGAAAGAGAGCAAGAGAGAGAGGAATAATGAGAAGTCACTCCCCATAATCCCTTCTCCTCTAGTCTCCTCTCTGGATGGATTTTTGGCATGCACACATATGCGCCCAGCTTGATTTTCAAGCTACTGGGCCCCAGAAAAACCACTCAGTTAGCCATGGGCAATCCAGCACCTTAACTGCCATGCCACCTGGTGGTCCTAGATTATACTTTATTCTTTATATGTTAGAAAATATGTTTTATATTACTATAATCTCCTTGAGTATTAAACTTTTGTTTCCTGAAAAATGTAACTTCAAACAGAATATGATTGTTGGACAAATTTTTTTTTTTTTTTTTTGCTATAGGACGCATGTGCTCACCAGAAAGACAGAGACAAACAGAGACAGAAAGTGAGAAATCACCCACCCCAGGGGGAATGTCCACACTGCAATCCTTTCTCCTCCATTCTCCTCTCAGGATCTTGGGTACACACGCACACGCGCCTGGTGTGAGTTTAAGCCACCGGGTCCGGGACTTGAACTGCGGTCGGCTACATGGGAGTCCAGCGACATAGCCGTTACGCTAACTGCTGGTCCCTGTTGGGAAAATTTTCATGAAAGTTCTTTTCTCCTTCAGATATCTGTAAGGAATTTAGATTATCCACATCACCTAGCATATTATTATAATCAACGTAGAAAGTAAAAATTTAAAATACTTGCAGTTTGCCAGTATTTTATTGCATAACTGTAAAACTTTTATTACTACTATCTATTTCCCTAGCTATAGGACTTTGTTTTGAATCTATTCAGTTTATATTAGTTAAAATTGATTATGACCTTAATAATCATAATAAATTTTTGTCTTTCTAGTTTTTCAAAAAATTTTACAAGGCATAAAGATATGCAGTAAATGCTTATAGGTGAACTATAAACACTTCATCTTTAAAAATGAGACTGAATGTGTAAAATACTAAACATATTTAAATATAAACCTAGTTTCAACTCATTTTCTCCTGTTAACGATATAACTGAAAAACTGCATGCTCACTCTATTCTAACTCTGAGATTTCAATAGAAGTTCAGATCTTCTCACCAACTGAAAGAGCTTAATTGTCTGCTTTCATTGCTGAAAACTTCACATACACTTAAAAAAATAAATAAGAGAGCAAATGTTATTTCTCTTTTCCTGAGATTTCTGTGAATAAAAAGTTATCACATTCACGTAATTATAATAATAAAAAGAATCTCTATTGTGACCAGGTTCTAAATAATCAGTGTCTTCCTGAGAATCACATAAACTACATAGTCTATGAATTCTGCATCAAAGATCACCAACCACAAAAGTTGCCATCCAGTATTTCACAGAATTTATGTTTTAAGTAATTCTCCAGAAACACATCCAAGTAATTAATTAAATTGTTTCAGAGGCATGAGAAATCACACAGGAAGGAGTTTCTAAAGAGAAATTGGTAAGAGGGAGAGGTGATCTTCCTGAAGACCTTTTCTGGCAAAATAGCCTTCTATATAAAATCGATAAAAGAAAAACCATAACCAGAGAAGTTCAGCCAATATCTAAAATTTCGAAAAATATCTCATGCTTTCACAATCCATGACAAATTGCCAAGGTTGATTTTTTTTTATGCCTTTACGACCCCCTAGCAATCCCCCCCAGTTCACCCCTATAAGATAAGCTCAGTTCTATTAAACTCAGTTATTAACAATTGAGGCAGATATCAAATAATATATCTCCTAAAGTACATTGGAGATTTTAATACACGAAACAGAATAAACTTCTATTTTGGGTATTTGAAATATTTAAGGAGAATCCACACAAAAGATATACTTTTATTTAAAGATAGAAAGCTGACCCTATGGAAGAAAACAAGATACACTTAAGTGACTATAAAAGTAAATAATTTCCTGTATTCTGGCATGCATAGAAAAGGGAGGACAAAATTTTTGTAAGATTATATTGATTATAGATGGTGCATATATTTCAAGAGCCATTTCCCCAGTTTTATCAGTTGGTATCCCATTTAGTCAATCCAGCTGTAATTCAATACTTTATTGGCTGTATGACTTCAGGAAAGTTTCTTTTATTAGCCTTTCATTAGGAGACAATTCTATTTCTTAGAATTATGTTGAGCATTAAATATATGTAAAATGTTTAAACTTATGCCACCACCATCACCACCAAAATCATGATTCAAAAATTATATCAGGGTTGAGTAGAAATGAAGACACCCACCTAGCAATCAGTACTTCATTATTTTAATTGCATCTTTATCATAACTCCCCCAAAGTGTTATGCCATGGAAAAAATTAGCATTAACTGTCTCTCAAATTTTTCTGTTCTCTATAGCTTTCTCGGTCTTCAGCATGTGTACAAACTGACATCAAGTGCCAGAACTGAGTTGTGTACT
Organism: Tupaia belangeri chinensis; assembly: GCF_000334495.1. Lineage (NCBI taxonomy): Eukaryota > Metazoa > Chordata > Mammalia > Scandentia > Tupaiidae > Tupaia > Tupaia belangeri. The sequence continues at coordinate 1,450,286 of NW_006204563.1, forward strand.
TTATAATCTGAAAAGATAAATTACTCTGTGAGATTATTTTAGCATTTGGCGCCTACGTGACAAAGACCCATGCCTAATACTAGCCATAGAAACCAAGGTTCAGCTCTTATAGAACTGAACTAACTCAGGAGCAATAAAAAGATGTTAACAACAATGATGAAGGAAAAAAAAAAAAAAAACATTAAATTTAAAAGGAGAAAAAGAAAAGCAAGAATTTGAGGAAATTCCAGTAAGGAATTTCAGTTACCATTAGGTTATGGCCCAAAAATAAAGACCCCAGGGAACTTAGATTAATCCATCATTTATCTTACCCACGAGGTGGATCTGTAAATGACTTCATTGATCCACAGCTGTGTTCAGTATCTTACGCAACAGTGGATCAGGCAGAAATGAGATTGTGTGGGCAAGGGGCATTAATAGAAAAGATTGAGCTAGAATTAGTTTCTCAGATTTTTTGCTAGTGTGTCCTGACAGTTTCCACCTGTTTACTTTTAAACGCAAAGGAAATTTCTTCTTACATGATTATCATCATGGAATACTGTACAAGTCTGAAGCAATTCATTTTTTTATTGGTCAAATAATGATTTTCATAGTCTTACACTATTATTTTCTAGCCCTTCATCTGCAAGGTTTAGATAGTCCAACAGTTACCTACAGAAGACCTTAAGTCTAGTCTGTAAAATAAAATATATATATATTTTTCAAAGAAAAACAAAACAGAACAAAGCAAAACAAAAAAACAGCTCAGTGACTACTGAAAATAACTAATGTTTCTTGTGAGTAAATACCATGGAGGTCCTCCTGAGCATAAAATGATATTCCATGGAATTCATAGCATCTCCCGATACTGTGTTACTGTTCCTTCAAGACTGGAAAAGGAAACATATCAGCACTATGTACTGCTCTGGGTGAAAGGAGTGTGTCTTGAGGAAGAAGATAATCAGTACAAGGTTGCTACCAGTCCCTGGCAGTGTATCACATGATCCATACGGATTGGTAATTTCTAGAACATTGCTAGTATACATTTACAAAGATCACCTGAAAACATTACCAAAGTAGCCTTATATCTATATGTTACAAGATACACACAGTTTTGGTTCTGAAAAGGCAACAGTGAGAATCAGCTTGTTGAGGACTTTGCCTAATTTCCCATATTACTTATTCCAGCAAAAGTTTTATTGGAAAAGTCTGGCTTTTCAATAAATAATCAGAAAGATACAGTGAGATTTTCATTGTCGAAAGTGAATTTTTCCTTTTTTCCCCAATTTTGCCTTTTCATCTTAATGAATGCACTTTTAAGTTACTGCCCTTGCTTATGAGAACTGGTACATGACTCAAATATTGAGCCGACACGTGCTGCTGTTACCACATGTGATTTGGGTGGCCCTTGGGTAATTTCATCTGTCTGGGCATTGGTGGGAAACTTCCATTGGTATAATATCTCTTCCTTTTATTTGTTGGCAGATATTATCTTTTTCCTGAAGAACTCCAAACACATACTTTAATATGAGAGCTGAGAGAAAAATATGGGTAGAAATGAAGGAAGAGATACATATTTATTACTTGGGCATCTTCTAAAATGTAGTATATGGGAAAAAAGTTATTTCAGAAAAGGTGATGGGGGGGGGGTTATAAAGGTGACCATAATAATGTCCCTGCTGCTATGCAAGCCATATGAGTATGAGTAAGCATAAATGAAATGAAAGAGTCATGTAAGGTGTGATAAAGGAGATTAAAAGATGCGCAGAAAGAACATAATCCTTTAGGACTCAAGTTATGAAGAATTGGCAAGGCACTAGCAGATGGCATAATGGTCACATCACTGGACTCCCACATAGTCAACCATGGTTCGAGTCCAGGACCTGGAGGTTTGAAACTCAGACTGAACATATGTGCATACATGAGAATGGAGAAGGAATTGTGGCAGGGGAGGCAGACGTTTCTTGCTTTGTTTCTGTCTGTCTGTCTGGTGAGCACATGTACACTATCACAAAAATTTCTCTAAAATATAAATAAAAGGCAAAACTCTTGAGAAGAAATGGCAATTTTACAGGATATTGAACAGGGACATCCAGCCAATTTAAACCTCAGAGAATAAGAGAGCATCTGCTGATAGTTAACAAAATTTAAATAAGTATATTTTTTGTATAACTAAGTATACTTTTGTCTCCAAAATGAGAGCAAATAAGGCAAGAAGATTTTTGTCTCATCTCATTTTATATGAAGAGTTGAAATATGTACTAAATACAGTATGTGTAGAAAGACTATTTTCAATGCAAGTGACTAAAAGCAAACATAAAGAAGCAGAAATAATAAAAAAACTAAAGTACTTGCCTCTTTGTCTGGCAAATAAAGAGCTTTAAGATCTAAGCACTCAAATAATGACAACAGATTACTTATTCTGACAGGTGGTCTTTTGGCATCTTTTAGAATGTAAGATTTAGAAAATTCTTGCCAATGGAATTATGCATGACTAGACTGAATGGTCTGGTTTGAGTATTACAATACCCTAGGCTGTAGATTGAAAGATAGTTTACTAGAATGGGATCACTATTCTTCAAACCTCATAATTCCCTGATGCTACCTGTTTTATCAAGAATCTGTAGACACTTTACACCATTAAGAATATATACTTTTAAAAAAATGACAATTCATGAAATTATAATGGGAATTTTTTTTTTTAATGAGAAATTTTTGCTATAGGGTACATGTGCTCTCCAGAGAGACAGAGACACAGAAAGTGAGAAATCACCCCCAGGGAAGATGGCCACACCAACATTCCTTCTCCTTCCTTCTCCTCTCAGGATCTTGGGCACTCACACACATGCATCTGGCATGAGTTTTAAGTCACTGGGTTTGGGACTCCAATCACAGTCAACTATGCGAGAGTCCAGAGACATAACCATTACATCATTTGCTGGTCCCAAAATTGTGTCTTTAAAATGCTGATTGACATGGGCCAACAGATGCTATAGATTACATGACTGGATTCCCACATGGCCAAGCACGGTTTGAGTCCTGGACCTGGCGGCTTGAAAAATCAGGCAAGGCACAAGTGCATGAGTGCCCAAGGTCCCAAGAGAAGAATGGAGGAGAAGAGATTGTGGCAAGACCATCCTCTCTGGTGGAGGTGATTTCTTCACTTTCCCTATCAATGTCTCTGTCTCTTTTTCTGGCAAGTACATATATCCTATGACAAAAACCTCTTAAATAAATAAGTACTGAGAACAACAGATGGTGTAATGGTTGAATTGCTGGACTCCCACATAGTCAACCATGGTTCAAGTCCTGGACTTGGAGACTTAAAACTCATGCAAGCCACATGTGCATGCATAGCAAAATCCCAAAAGGAAAATGTAGGAGAAGGGATTGCAATGTGGTCATTCTCCCTGGAGGGTGATTTCTCTCCTTCCGGCAAGTGTACATGCCCTGCGGCAAAAAACTCATAAATAAATAAATAAATGACAATTTATTAAATTATAATTGGAAATATTGTGCTTAAAATGCTAATTTACAGGGTCCATGTGTGATGTGGTGGTTAAGGCACTGGACTCTCACATGGCTGACTGTAGTTCGAGTCTTGGATCCAGTAGCTTGAAAATTACACCAGGTACGTGTGCATGCATACCTGAAATCCCAAGAAGAGAATGGAGGAGAAGGGATTGTGGTATGGCCATCCTCCCTGCAGAGTGACTTCTCATTTTCCCTTTCACCATCTGTCTCTCTCCTCTCTGGCAAACATGTGCATCCTATGGCAAAAATCTTTAAAAAAAAATAAGTTTGCTAATTTACATGTAGACTCCCAGGAACAACATCAGTATCTTGATTGACAAGTAGATTTTTTTTTTTCCTTTCCTCCTTTAGAAGGAAAGGCCAGTTTTTAATACATCCATCCAATCAGACAGCTAGATAGGCAGTCATTTGTTCGTTCATCCATAAATATATATCAAATAGTAAATACGTGTCGTATCTTTTACTACGATCACAAGATACATTAATACACATGGTCCTACCCTCGTGCAGCTCTCATTCTAGCAAGGAAAGCAGACCGAAAGCAAGTTAATAAGCAATTTACATTAAAGTGGGAGAGAGTCCTTTAAGATGATTAGGAGCCAACATTTAAAACTTGAAGTTCGAAATGTTAACACTGTGGGGAAAAAATAATAGGACAGAGTATTCCGAGGAGCAAGTCTTGGCAAAAATCTTGAAGAGAGCAAAGAGCTGGCCAAATTAAAGGTTTGAATTTCATCTTAAATGCAATAAGAAACCATTAAATAGTGATAGGGAAGAAACATAATAAGGAAGGGATATGATTTATTGTTTTTTAAAAGACTCTAAGGGCAGATTAAGAAATATATAAAAATAGTATAGGAGAAAATAGTATGAAGAAAATTAATGAATTCCAATATGATAAGTATATACTGATAAACCTAAGCACCATTTTTTAGGGAATGCTGAAATCACAAACCAATTTTGAAGCTCTACTTAATAATAAGGGCAGTTCTCTCTCTCTAGTGGTAGCAATCCAGCTATCACTACCAGTTTGTTATAAATAAATCCCTACCAAAGAAGAACTCAGAAGACTCACAATAATTCCCCCACAAGAAAGCAATATGTTGTATTTGTAGAATTGCTACAGGTTTTACTTGCTTCCTTAAATATTTGTAAGTACTCTAGGTAATGGCTACCAAATCATCCGGCAAATCAGTTAATAAATGAAAATAACCTCATCTGAATAGCTGTTTACTACCATGTTTCTCACTCATTTCTTTTAAGATAGTATGAGTTTGGGGACCAGCGGTTGGTATAATGGCTATGTCGGTGGACCCCCATGTAGTCGACCACAGTTTAAGTCCCGGACCAAGTGGCTTAAACTCATGCCGGGCACGGGTGCGTGTGCACCCAAGATCCTGAGAGAAGAATGGAGGAGAAGGGATTGCGGTATGGTCATACCCCCAGGGGGCGATTTCTCGCTCTGTCTCTCTTTTTGGCAAGCGTACGCTCCCTATAGCAAAAACCTCTTCAAAAAAGAAAAAGATATTATGAGCTTGTACAGGAAGTATAATTTTCCTGTTTCACAGATGAAGTAGCTGTGGATCACAAAGTTTAGTTGACCTGCCTAGGGTTACAAACTAAGGAAGCGGCAGCTATGGCTACTGAAACCTAGGTCTTCTGACTCTCAACTGTGAACTTATTTCAACACCTAACACTGTCCTCTCAATGCAAATTGGATCTGGCATGCTTTACTTATGCTGAAATATGAATTTGTGCAGAGTCTGTTTGAAAAAATTTGCTTGTAATGCCAAGCTAGTAGGAGTAGTCACAGAAAGAAGAAGGATTTTAGCCTCTTTAGTCAAACCTTGGCCTTTCTGTTTAGACTGCAAATTAGTGTTGATTGTGATAGAGGTTTCCATGGTGTAGGCACTAGTCTCTTATGAACTGAATGTACACCGTCAACATTTAGAGCTGAAAGCCATTAGACAATAGTAACTTAGGTCACTGTTATCATTAAGAATGTATGCAGCACTTTATATTTGGAAAGAGGTCAACGAAATGTAGACAGATTTGAGTGCGGCTTAAATGGACAAATCTGTCCTGGCATCTTTGCAGCACAGTAGCTTCATAATACAGTTTTCATTCCTGTTGATTTATGACAGAATACAGTATTTATAACAGTGCAGTTTAAAACAGAGACTCTTTGCCCACACTGAAACATTAAAACCTCCCTTTCTTATTTATATATATATATATATATATATAAAAGTTACAGTTGTATCTTCAACAATTCCAGGGCATCAGTTAATTTATAACTGATCCAATTTAGTCATTGGTCCCCAGGAATAAAGGAAAAACATAATAGAAAATAAACATGGATGCATATGAAGCTTACTTCTTATTGAAACAATTTAGTATAATTTGATGGGTACCCCCTTTGATGTCAAGACACATACAGGTTTTAGTTCCTCTGTCTGCCCCATAATCATTTCTGTGCCTTCAGATAGGTCACTTAACTTTTCTGTTTCTTCAATAGCATTTTTGTAGAGATTAAAGAAAATGTATGGGTATTCTTCATTATTTTTGGTCACCCAGTCTTTGATACAATTCTCATCATGGAAATTGCTATTTCAGATATTATACTTGTTTTATAATCCTCTTTGTGGCTATGAGGCAGGCATCTGATCTATAATTTGCCATTCACCAAGTCATCCTAGATATTGATTCAAAAGTCAGTGATGTAGAGAAGTGTGTGCCCCACAAAAGTGGCAGCAGCATCTATCTGACTGGGGCAGAAGTTGACAGTGTTTGCCACAGTGTACGCTATCTGGCCCCCATGGCATCAGAGATCCGTAAGTGAGCATCCAGCATACCGAACAGGAAGCGGTATCATTACTGAAGTCATTGTTCTGTACAATTTTGGGTTTTCCTTCTGGCTCTTTGCCTCTTTCAATGATATTTTGGATCCTTTTAAAATAATTTGTTCTTCTAGTCAATCATCCTATGTTGCTTGCATCAGTGAACCCTGACTTATAAGTAGTGAATTGGGCATCTGACAGTTTTAGATATTAGCTTTGGAGGACATAAAGAACTGTCTTATACATTATCTCTCTTAGTCATTAAGTAATAGTAAAATGAAAAGATAGTCAATTTACTGAAAGAACTGGTGGTCAGAGAGCACACATGATTTTTCCATTTGGGAACTGACAGAGTTGATCCTTTTATTTTCTTCACCCTATATCTGGTATTTATGATTAAACTGTAACGGCTTAGACTTCACACAGATTCTAGGGTACCAGTCTTAGTAAAGAATGATGCCTGTCTAAGTCATAAAATATTATGCATAAGACAATTCTTTGTTGCCTAGCATCTGACTACTCTCGGATAGTAGAGTCATTATTACTATTAAAACATAGGACTTCAGATATTTTGACTAGTCTCTATCAGTCTGATTTATCATGCCTGATGAAACAAAAATGTGTGATTTTTATAAAAGTAGAGAAGCAATAATAAAATATATCTTCATACTGAATATGTTTTAAATTAACTTGAAAATTCACTGATTCATCTGATATACAAATATACAAATAAAATAAAAAACAAAAGTACTCCAAAATATGATTTTCTAGAAATTCTCTATTTCATTAAAGATATATAATACTACAGGTATATTACCCTATTTCTTTAAGACTCTACAAGTATTTATTATAATTGCCAGGAAATACTTCATTTATGAAAATGATATTGTATGAAATTAGTTCAAACTTTGGATCGTGGTATAAACTCATGAAGTTGAATATATACAAACTTGTAACTCAGAAACCCCCATGTATGGAACTCTTATATTGTCCAACATATAAGAATATTAATTATGGAACTGTTTATGATAGCAAAAAGTAGAAATAAGCAAGGTGTCAATCATCAAGAGACTGAATAAATACTATTGTTTTTACAATGAAATTTTAAATTATAGTTACAAACGACAACCTGGATGCATCTCAAATTCCTAAGAGTAAGTAGATAAAAAACAGGAATTCAGAAAATATCATACTTTACTATTTCATTCATTGCATTTCAAAACCAGACAAATCTAAATATTTTTTAGTGTTATATATACATGTAGTAGCCTAGAAGGAAGTAAACCTTTAAGTAATACAAAGTTCAGGGTAATTTTTACCCTTAGAGAAAACAAGAACGTGAAGAGAAGCTTTAAAAGGTATTGGTGGAATGTTAGGGTGAGTGTTTTATTATTATGTTATTTATATAATAAAAATTTTAAATGTCTATAATTAATATAACATATTTTAAGTCAGTATATGTGATAATTATCTATTCATCTTCCTAGCTGTTCAGTTTTTAAAAGGGTTCACAAAGCTAAAGTAGTTCACAGGGAGCAGCTTTGTTATGACCAAAGATTACAGTACAACAGCAGAAAAATACGCATTTTAAGTATGATCACCTTTAATGTCATCCACATGATAAATGATTCCAGGGTAAATTTTTGTCCTTGCTCAACTGGTCAAGATGCACAGAACACACTGTGTCCAGCTCTCCACTGCTACGTTGTCACCTTACTACCACAAAGCCCAACTACTTGCAGAAATCTCTTACTGTGAACTAATCTGGTAACACATTCTAGGCTTGTGACCTTCCTTAACCACCAGAACCACATTTCTCTGGCTACTGCACACTGACCCTTAAACTTCCATCCCAGTCCTCTAGAAAGGCTCTACCAAGCCAAGTGCAAAACATAAATCCTGGAATTACTACTTACCAATGTTATTGGGTCAATGTGTCTCATGAAACAACTAAAAAAACAGAATCATATTTCTCAATAGATTTCAGAACATTGGTCAAGGGTTAGCACTTCTGGGTATAAGCATGAGGTCAATCCAGATCAGGTGGGATTAACCACTCTGCAGTATATATCAGAGCATGTATGCACCATTGGTGTGGGAGTATTGACAATTTGTCAAAAATATGTTTAATTTATATAAATTATTCACTGCCCTGACTCTATATCCATCTAATCTTGATGACTAACCACTTAATTCATACCTCCAGACATAGTCCACCAACTAAGATTGAGACCATATGTGCCCCAAAATAGGAATATAGTCTCAAGTCTCACCAACCCATTATTTTTTTTTTTCCTGATTTGCTGGAGGACACACATGCTCACTGGAGAGAGAGAAAGAAGGAAAATAAGGAAGCACCTCCCATGGGGGATGACCAGCCACAATCCCTTCTCCTCTTGCAGGATTTTGGACATGAACACTCAAGTGTCTGGCATGTTTTTCAAGAGGCCAGGTTCAGGATTTGAATCACAAGGTTGACCATATGGGATATAGTCGCCTTAACTACCACACCACTGACCGCCTCATCACCCATTCCTAACAGCTTTGTTTTTAACAACGACTACAGTAAGTCATCACACTTAGTAAGCACCTTTTACACTAAGCACTGGGCTTAATATAAAATGTTTATCTCATTCAATATATATAAAGAAACGAGACTTAGAACATTTAAATAACTTCCTCAGGGTTATATGACAAGCATATCAGTTAGGAATGTTTTCAGCTGTTTGTATAAAAAAGCCAATCACAGTATATTAAATTAATTGGAGCTTAGTTTTCTCTCATAATGAGAAGTAAATAGCTCTGGCTTGGATTACACAATAATGTCAGTACCAGGTTCTCTATGACACTCTCTTGGATTTTGCTTTATAGTTACAAGAGATTTGCTATAGGGACACAAATTATGTTTGAAACTAGGCAAGGGGTCATGTAAAAGGACTGGGCTCTCAGTTTCCCCCACCTATTAAAAAAAATTTTCCCAAGCTAAAAATGCATACAAGTAAAACTAAAGTATCTTTCTTAACTGCTCGGAAAGCAAAAGCTCAGTCCATTTTTTTTTCTTACTAGAGAAGTATGCACTCACCAGACAGTGTGGGAGAGGAGAAAGAACCCCTATGGAGGATGGATATGGTATAATTCCTTCTCCATCTCTCTCTCCTTTTGAGATTTTGGGGATACAGGCATGACCACTTGGCATTTTTGTCTAAGACTGCAGACTGGGATACAAAGCACATGGTAGAACATGTGAGGATCCAGCTTTCCTCACCACATGGAATCAGCATCACCTATTAAAGGCTGGGTTTTTTGTTTGTTTGTTTCATAAATTTTTGCAATAGGGAGCATGTGCTTGCTGGAGAGACAGAAAGTGAGAAATCACTCTCCAAGGAAGATGGCCATGCTGCAATCCCTTCTCCTCCATTCTCTTTTTCTGATTTTGGGCAGGCATACACACAAGAGGCCAGGCATGAATTTCAAGCCACTGGGTCTGGGACCCCAAAACGTGGAAGTCCAAACCTTAACCACTATGTCACCTGCTGGCCTCCGTCTGCTTAAATTTTAATGGTGGAAGTTTTAGACTCCTAACTATAATTACTCTTACCCCAAATTTGGGCGATTGTTTAAAGATATATTCTAGTTCACAGAAACATAGCAGACTTTTAATGATATTAAATTGATCTTGTGACCAACACTCTTTTTCTCCTATTACGCTCTGGAAACTCCTGCTATAAAGCTCTCTGTTATTTTTAATAAACCAACAAATTCTTCCCAAAGAACTTGGAACCTCTCTTCTCTGCCCTTCTATTTGTCATAGAAATTAGTTTCTTAGGTATAGGAATTAGGAAATAGTTAAACCAATGGTAAAATTAAAAAACAAACAAACAAACAAACAAAAAACTCCCGCTTGAAGGAAAAGATGAGCTAAAACTCACTTTTTAAGATGCTTTCCCAGATGGAGACTGCTGACTGGAAGCAGATAAGCGGCCAAATCAAACCGCAGGAGAGACGCGATGCTTGCCCCCACTCAGAATAGAAATTGATTGCCAAGGCCCCACCAATTACAAAAGCCCCTGCGCAGCTCAAGGCCTTTTGAACCAATCACCTCGCTGGTCACGGACCTGAGCCCCTTGCCCTTTATTTTACCCTTAACAGCGCAGACCTGGAATTCCAGAAGATTGGGCTTTTTCAGCATCAGCTCCCTGCTCGCCTTTCCTTCATCACAGGTGTCTTCAGTTTGGAGTGTAGGCGATCAAACAAGTACCATATGCACATTTGAGGCTGGAAGAAGCAGAAAGAGCAACACTACTAAAAAAGTAAAACTACTAAAAAAGTAAAATGCCGCTTTATCTGGAAAGTGTAATTTTCCACAGGAACTCCCAACAAATTCAATTCAGGTCTTATGTGGAAGTGTCGCACGGACACACTCAAGAGTGTTGGGAGTGTGGCTGCTTATTTCTTAGACTGATGACATCTCTCTGCCCTTCTTGCTCCCGTCCTTGCTGGATAGCTGTTATGGAACAGTTAACCCGCAGCTGGATCAGGAAGAAACCCCCGAAACAGGCTGGGTCATCAGTTTCCCCAGCGTTTATGAATTTTTAGTTTGGGGAATTTCCGGTTTTTCCTCAACAGTATGGACAACTGAAGCCCCGCTCTTTCCAGGGAGGTTCTCTGCTCAGTTTCATTACAAGCTGGGTTCACTCCCCTACTCAGCTGTTGCTAAGAGAGATTGATTGCGGGAGCTCGGGCAAGCTCCTGACCCAGATGTAACCTCTTTGAATTTCTTCTGGAAGTCTTGGCTTGTTTCAGCTGGCTTCCGGGTAGGTGACGGCAGATGGGCAGTCGGGGTAGAAGTGTGATAGAGCGAGTGTAGGATTGAAAGCAGCGAATGCCTTCGGGGGTCACCGTCTACCTGGACTTTTCCCTCATGTGAGTTTACCCTATGATAAACCCCTGTGCGGTGCTTTAGTGGAGGGGTCTCTTGTTCTCTGTCATTCTCGTCTCACCAGTCGGTCCCACACTCCAATAAAAATACTGAGAAGGGTCAGGAAGAAGGAGTCACAGTTGGGTTGTTGTGTAGTGCAAAAACAGCGTCTGCTTAGCCTTTTCTCTTTTTTTCTTTCTTTTTTTTTTTGGAGAGGTTTTTTGCTATAGGGCGTGTGCGCTCACCGGACAGACAGAGAGAGACATAGAGACAGAAAGCGAGAAATCACCTCCCAGGGGGCATGGTCACACCACAATCCCTTCTCCTCCATTCTCCTCTCAGGATCTTGGGCACGCACGCACACGCACCCGGCATGAGTGTTAAACCACAGGGTCAGGGACCAGAACCGCGGTCAACTACATGGGAGTCCAGCGACATAGCCATTACGCTAACTGCTGGTTCCCCTTAGCCTTTTCTCTAATCCTCTTTTTTCCCTTTCTTTTCTTTTTCTTTCATTTTTAATTTTTATTTATTACCAGAGGGTGTATGTGCTTGGCAGAGAGATAGACATAGAGTGAGAACTCCCCCCAACTCCCTCCATAGAGAACAGTCATGGCACAATCCCTTCTCCTTCTATCCCTCGCTTCCCATTCTGGACACTCATGCTCCCTAGCCCATCACGTTTTTAAAGTTCCTGGAACAGGATTCAAACTGTGGTTAGCCATGTGGAATCTGGGCTGTCTTAACCTGCAGGGTATGAGGCGGACACCCACTAACTCCCATCTTTAAGTGAAACTGACGCTTTCCTTTTAGTCATTAGGTTGTAGCTTTTGTGTGTTTTTATCTTGCATTTTGGTCCTTACCTTCGTTTCCTACTAAGGGAATGAATTTCTCTGAGAATGGCATCCTACCATCCCTCACTTCTTCACTGACCTTCTGTTCCTCTCTTTAGTGTATTTACGGCACCCTGAATATAAACCTTCCTTTGTTTCTTTAGGTTTCATTCAGTACACATAAGATGACTTCTCTTCCTTTGCAAATGGCTACTTCAACCACAGCACATTGTAATGGTGGAAACTGTCTCAGAACACCACATCTATGTAGATCTCTATCTTCTACAAGGTAAGACAGCATTTACTGTCTGCTATTCATCTGAGAAATCTCTTTGCACATGAAATCTGTTGCTATAAATATTTACCAAATATATTGTCATTAACTTTTCTTATCATGAGAAATTAGAAAACTACAGAAATACAGACCATAAAATAACCATCACTTGGGGACCAGCGAATGGCATAATGACTATATTGTTGTGCTCTCACGTAGTTGACAGTGGTTTGAGTTCCAGACCTGGGCAGCTTGAAATTGACACCTGGCTCTCATGCACATGCCCAAAGTCCCAAGAGGAGAATAGAGGAGGGGGAATTGCAGTATGGCCATCCCCCTTAGGGGTGGTTTTTCACTTTCTTTCTGTCTCTCCAGTGAGCGCACACACACCCTAGAGCAAAAATGTCTCTCTAAAAAAAAATGCTCATATTATCAACATCAAGAATTAACTCTTTTTGTCATATTTGCTTTTGTCATTTCTCAATATAGCTACTCTTTTTGAAATTCACTACTAGTGTGTTTATATATATATGTATATACACGCACACATATATGAAAAAAAGTGTGTGTATTAATCTTTAAAAATTAATAAAACATTAAAAATACCTACCGTCACCAACACTTTCAATCCTACCTCATGCTTCCTAACTATTCAACGAAACAGTCCTTACAATTTTTTTTTACTTTTTTCCAATCTTTATACACTTGCATATATTCAGATGCATGAAGATTACATTTTTCCATCAAAAATTGCATTGATGGTATTTATTTCAGTTCCTTTACTTCAAAAATATATATATTAAAATAAATTTAAACATATTAGTAAGTATGATAGTTAAAATAATGTATTCCTTTCAACTACTATAAATATATTGTATAAATCTGCCAAATGTATTCATTCTTCTATTGATGAATAGGTAAATTTTCACCATTATAAACAGTACTATAGTGATCAGTGCACTATATACATGCAATGTGACCTGTGCAAAATGCTCTTTAAATACATGAAGTAGAATTGCTGAATATTTAGAAATGCATACTTTCATTGTACTAGATTATTGGCACATTACTCTTTATATCTTTATAGCATCTGTTTGCTTTATTGGTAGGTGACTATATGAAAGTATATTTTTTCCTATGATCTTTCCTATCCTCAATATTGTTTGTTTCATCAGTCTTTTTGGTCTGCTTGGTGGAATAATCATATCATTATTTTAATATGTTTCTGAGTATTAGAGTTATTGCTTTTTAAAATATAATTGACATAAAACAGAAAACTTAAAATTATAATATACAATTTCAAGTATACTTGTTACCTAAAATTGCATTATAATTGCTCCCAAACATTCATGCTTTTAAAATAAATGTAATAGTTCTAGTTAAAGGCTCTTGTTGTTCTTTCTCCAGTCCTGTTCCCTTGCCTCTGTCCCAAAATGCATCCATCATTAGGCATTTTTAAATCTAGTTTATTTCTATAATTCTACTGTGTAAGTATATAACCATACATAGTATTATTATATGTTTTTAAATTTCTGTAACTTTTCTAAAGTTTATTTGCTCAACTTTCTGCTTTCAAGATCTAAACAAGAAGACAGAGGGCACTCATTTTCTTCTAGATAGTATTCCAACCAGTATGTAGAAAAACATTTATTTCTACATTCCATTGCTGATGGATATTGGGTTAATCCAATTTTAACCATTAAAAGCAAGGATACCATAAACATTCCTGTTCCATACATGTATGAGAGATATTATATAGGCTGCATGTCTACAAATGGTCTTGCTTCACCAAATATTGAGATTACTATCAAAATCATTCTATACTCATGTTTCTTCTTTTTTGCACGTATGATCATTATTAATTAGATGACAAACATTTGTGAAGTTTTACATCTTTAGTTGCTGTATGGCTTCACCTTTAGTTTGTTAACTTGATTTAAATTTTGTTGATTAAGCACAGTTACTTAGAAACCTTGTCAGCCCTCTGAAGCTTTGTGAGTAGGATCAGAGCAGTTTTTTATTTTTCATTGTTTAAGTAATTATTTTATTTAACTTTATTTACTTACTTTCTCTTTTTTTTTTTTTTTTGAGAGGTTTTTGCCATAGGGCGCGTGTGCTCGCCAGACAGAGAGAGACAGAGAGTCAGAAAGGGAGAAATCACCCCCCAGGGGGGATGGCCACGCTGCAATCCCTTCTCCTCCATTCTCCTCTCGGGATCTTGGGCACGCAAGCACACGCGCCCGGCGTGAGTTTTAAGCCACCGGGTCCGGGACACGAACCGCGGTCGACTATGTGGGAGTCCAGCAACATAGCCATTATGCTAACTGCTGGTCCCTATTTATTTACTTACCCTAATTACCAAAGAGGGACAGAGTGAGAAAGAGAGAGAGAGAAAGTGAGAAATGGAGAAAGGAAGAAAGGAAGCTGCCAGGTCTAGGACTCAAACCATGGTTGGCTGTATGGGAGTCCAGTGCCCTTAACCACCATGCTCTCTGCTGGCCCTAGAATCAGAGCAGTCATTAACCTAGGGCTAATAGCAATGTTCCATGAATTACTATGCTTTTCATTTTTTAAATTTTCTTTTTACTCTGGCTGTTAAAAACAGATTATTCTTTGTGATCCTCTGTGTGGCTCTCTTGCTCATTGTCTCATCTGTGATCTCTATCTGCCTTGACCTCCCTGGACTTCAACTCCTTCCATTCCATTTGGTTGTCTCTTCTTTGTGCTACGACCTGAAAACTCCTCCCTAAATTGGAATCTGAGGGTAATTTCCCATCTCACCTTATCGGTTTCCCCTCTCTCTGGGATCACAGTCCTTCATTAAGCTGATGTCATAAGTTTAAAAATCATTTTGTCATATTTTTGTGCTCTTTTTTAATAGTTTCAGGAAGAAGGTTAAATCCAGTCTGAGTTATTTAATCTTGGCTGGTAGTGAAATTTTCAATATTGTATCAATTTTGCATTTTACAATAAACTTTTTTTTACATTTTTGTATGCATTTAGTTGTTTAATAGTTGCTCTTTATTAGTAAAACTAGTTTATAATATTTTTCTTACATCCTAGTTTTTCTCTCAAAGTTATCTCTGTTTTCCAATGACTAAAGCAGTTTTTTTTTTAAGTTTAATTTACTTGAAGATTTAGGAAATTTCATCTGTGAGAACTTTTAGGATAGATATACTTTAGGAAATAGTGTATTACGCATTTGATTTCTTAATGATTTATTAGGTATAGGTGTTATAGATTTTAATTAATTTTTAACTGATTTATTTAAACCTCTAATTAGTTCAATAATTTCATTAATTTGTACATTTTTAAAAATTATTTTATTTAATTTTATTCATTTATTTTAATTTGACCTGAGAGGAAAAGAGCAAGAGCAAGTGAGAAAGAAAGCGAGAAAGAAAGCTGTGAGAAAGCGAACTGCGATCGGCCATGTGCAAGTCCAGTGCCTTTAACCACCATGCCACCTGCTGGCCCCATTTATTTTATTACTCATTTATTGCAAATTATTTAACTATTTCTAATTTTTGTTTTTGGAGAGGCTTTTTTTTTTGCTATAGGGCACGTGCGCTCACCAGACAGACAGAGAGAGACAGAGAGACAGAAAGCGAGAAATCACCCCCTAGGGGGGATGGCCATGCCACAATCCCTTCTCCTCCATTCTCCTCTCGGGATCTTGGGCACGCACACACACGCGCCCGACGTGAGTTTTAAGCCACCGGGTCTGGGACTCGAGCCGCGGTCGACTACGTGGGAGTCCAGCGACATAGCCATTAAGCTAACTGCTGTGCGCACTATTTCTAATTTTTAAGTTTAATGTTTAAGTGATTTAACTGACATATTTGCTTGTGTCTTTTCACCGAATTTATGGATTATAGATTTACCTCTGAATACCATTTTAGTTTTACCCCTAAGTATGGGTTGTTTCCACTTAGTCATAAAATGTAGATTGTATATAGCCCATTGCAATTTCTATTGTACTTTTATCAATTAAGTACTTAGTATCTAGATTTTTTTGTTTTAAACCACATTTTCTTTGGGATATTTAAGTTTATTGAGTTTTATTCATAGTACATGGTTTGAATAATGAAAACCCTATAAAAATTAATAAGATACATTTCCTGAATTTTATACTTGACTTTTGTTAATATTTCAGGAATACTTAAAAAATCTTTTTGTTTGCAGGAAAATACATAACCTCAAAATAATAGTGCAAATATTCTATACAATTTTTAATCTAAAACTTCGACAAATTTATATATAATTTTTTTCATCACAATGAAATGATCTTGTAATTGTGTCTGGTGTTTGATATATATTCAAAAGTCTAATAGTTAGATGCCTGTGATTTAACTATTGCAGTACTCTCTTGATAAATTTTCTTTTACCTTTATGGATTTAAACATTCATTATCGTGTTTCTTCTTGCCGAAGCTCTACTTCAAAAGATGCTGATATTGAGATATCAACTTCATTTTGTTTAGTATTACCCTGTGTATATTTCCTTTGGTATAATTGTCATTTTTTTTTCTGTGCCATAATGTTTTAAGTGTGTTTCTTATGAACACAGATACCAAAATTGAATCTTTTGTATTTTATATTTATTTATTCATTTCTTCCATGAGCAAGAAAGACAGAGAAACCACCCCCAACAAAGTCCCAGGGCCACAATCGACTCCCAGCTTCTGCTAGCTCTGAATCATGAGCATGTCTGATATACTCAGGGACGGCTCTGTATGCAAACCCAGAACCTTCCCATGTTGGTCAGCCTTGCAGCGCATCTTATTTTACTTCTGTGCCATAATCTGGCCCCCAAAATTTAGTACTAAATTTGAAATCTCATATGCACCATAGTAGTAGGTTTATTTTATTTACAATTATTGTGCTCATGAATATATCTAAAGC
This sequence comes from Tupaia belangeri chinensis, assembly GCF_000334495.1. Taxonomy (NCBI): domain Eukaryota; kingdom Metazoa; phylum Chordata; class Mammalia; order Scandentia; family Tupaiidae; genus Tupaia; species Tupaia belangeri. The sequence goes on from NW_006204563.1 coordinate 1,467,568, forward strand.
TATGGCTTTATTTTGATCTTCTGTTTATATTAGTTTCTTTTCTCTTCCGTACCTTCTGTGTGTTTAATAAACTTTATTTTTTTCTGTTATTTTTTTCCCCTCTACTATTAGAGGCCAAATAGTAAGTTATTATCTATGTACGCGGTTATATTAAATCACATGTATATTTAATTACATACATTTTCTAAAAATTTTAAACATCTCTACTTTCCTCCAAAGCAAAGCTGTTCTTTTTTTGTTGTTGTTCTTTTTGCATTATTATTACTTATGATACAGGGAGAAGGGAGAACTTTTCTTTTTAACTTCTCTTATTTGTTTTTGTTGTTGTGAAACAATAAACAGAAACAAAACCCTATTTGTATCTATTAACACTGCTCCTGTCCTGCTTTCTACACTACTCCATCCACAGGAGATGCTAAAAGATGCCAAAACTCTGCATTTAGGTAGGCCTTTCATTCCTCACTTCCCTCATTGCTCAAGGGCGTACCAAGGTAAGCCACTTTTGAGTCTGTTAGGACTATCAATATCATGCTTTCATTTCTGTTTACTTCATTCTTTTAAAGAATACCAAGATTCTTAGAGAGTAAAATGTCCGGTTTCTGAGCAGGAACTCTATGTTCCCAAATGACAAAAGAGAGAATTAAAAATGGGTGATGTTGAGAAAGGCAAGAAGATTTTTTTGTTCAAAAGTGTGCACAGTGCCACACCGTGGAAAAGGAGGCAAGCACAAGAGTGGCCCACATCTCCATGGTCTATTTGAGTGAAAGACAGGTCAGGCCCCTGGATTCTCTTACACAGATGCCAACAAGAACAAAGGCATTACCTGGGGAGAGGATACACTGATGGGTTATTTGAAGAATCCTAAGAAATATATCCCTGGAACAAAAATGATCTTCACTGGCATTCAAAAGAAGTTAGAAAGAGTAGAGTTGACAGCTTATCTTCAAAAAGCTACTAAAGTGTAATAGGTGGCCCTGCCTTATTTATGACAGCAGAAATGTCTCACTTTTCTTATGTGTACCATATTTTATTTGACCTTCTACACCAGAACTCAGGTCATGAATGACTGACAGGATATCTTTGTTGGAAAGTCCTGATATAGGGAACCAGCAGTTAGCGTAATGGCTATGTCGCTGGACTCCCACACGTAGTCGACCGCGGTTCGTGTCCCGGACCCGGTGGCTTAAAACTCACGCCGGGCGCGTGTGCGTGCGTGCCCAAGATCCCAAGAGGAGAATGGAGGAGAAGGGATTGCGGTGTGACCATCCCCCCTGGGGGGTGATTTCTCGCTTTCTGTCTCTATGTCTCTCTCTGTCTGTCTGGCGAGTGCACGCGCCCTACAGTGAAAATCTCTCCCAAAAAAACAAAAAAAAAAAAGAAAGTCCTGATATAAATAAGACCGGCTTGTGGTTAAATGAATATATATTTTTTTAAATTTTGATAGTAATTTCAGTTCAGTGTTATCACTACCCTTTCTAAAGATATTAATTGGTAATTCACTAGTGATGCTCATCTTTCTACAAAAATGGTGAATGCCATCTGAAAACTTACTGGAGATTTTTTTTTTTTATTTAGACTGATATGTAACTACTTATATGAATATATAAGTGCTGGAGAAATCCCTTCACGTCTCTAAACTAAGCAGAATCACCTGTGTTTTAAGTTTTGTTCATTAACTTGTTAATGGCAAGGACTGAAGATAAGGTAGTGATGTCTACTTTATATATTTAATCGTAACTCAGCCAATCTAATTACAATTCCCCGTATTCAAACACTACCTCTTACTTATTGAAAGATATTTTAGTGTGGTTAAATCTGTGAAACTGTAACTCTTTCTATATTGTTTGCACCTAAGCAATTGAATGTGGTTTGAAAATATGTAACTCCAATGACACAACATATTAATTGGTCTCAGACCACTAAATATAGGTTCTACTGGACATTTTCAGGATATTGTGCTAGTATAAAGTTTCATCTTTCCACCAGGCTTGTTAGAAACTATTGTATGCTTCCTCTAATAACTGTCCCACCAGATTAACCCTTGGAAAATGACCTTGCCTATTATCACCGATAATATAAAAGTAATGAAAATAAATCTTTCACCTGTACCAACCTACCCATATCTGTATTCTGAGTTGTCTCTGTAACAGGTGAATCATCATGCTACATCATAACGAAAAGGTAATTTAATTCTTCTCATATTTTCATCTAGCTATCCTCCTTTCTCCCCCTCCCCCACCACTTAACAATTAAGGTCTCAGAATTACTTATCAGTATGATGTTATTTTCTCTCCTTTCTCTTAAACCCACATCAATCATTCTTCCATACTTTTATATATAATTGTTGTTTCCAACGTCATGAATCACTCATTGTTCAGGAAATGTTTCATTAGAAGCCCTTATCTTGCTTTATCTTACACATGGACACAGGTATTTATCACTTTGTGAATTGGCTTTCAATATGCACTCTCTTTTCATTCTATTTTATTTACAGATCATTCATCTCTTCTGCCCCATCTTGGAGTGCTTTAGGGATTTTTTTCCCTTGGACCTTTTCTCTCATCATGTGCATTTGCTCATAATTTCATCAAAAATGTCATGGCTGTATGTACTGATAATTCCAAGAAGTGTATCTCCATTCCAGACCAAAATCATAAAATACAGACAGGTTTTCTCAACTCTTTCCTTCCCCTTCTCACTTGAACTTTTTAGGTCATCAGAAAAGTCATGATGCATTTTTTTTTTTTTTTTGGAGAGGTTTTCGCTATAGAGCGTGTGCGCTTGGCAGACAGACAGAGACAGAGAGACAGAAAGTGAGAAATCACCTCCCAGAGGGGATGGTCACGCCGCAATCCCTTCTCCTCCATTCTCCTCTCAGGACCTTGGGCACGCACACACACGCGCCCGGCGTGAGTTTTAAGTCACCGGGTCCGGGACGCGAACCGTGGTCGACTACGTGGGAGTCCAGCGACATAGCCATTACACTAACTGCTGGTTCCCAGTGATGCATTTTTACATAGAAAGAAATATGTCATGACTTTCCCGATGCCCTAATAGATAATTTAGCATGTTCCAATATGAATTTCAAATTTTCATTTTTCAGATGTGATCCTCTCTTGGTCGTCTTTTACTTAGTAAGTAGCAATCTTCTGTTGCTTGGGTTAAAATTTTGAAGTCTTCCTTAACACCTTTTTCTCTCCTACATTGTATCAAACATCGACAAATTTTGTCAACTTCAATTTTAAATTACTTAAGAAATAAATTATTTCTCATAACTTTTCATGACTAGCACCATAACTGATAGTGCCAAGATTATTGCAAAAGCATTCTAACTCGGATTCACAAGCTATTGTCCACAGACCAAATTTTTGTTCACATTATTTGCAATTTTTGATATTAGTTATGATACTCATTGATATGTAGGGAGTACTAATATATTATGGATATAATCATTTATCTACTATATATTTTGTAGCTCTTATCTCCTAAACTGTAAATTAGTGTTTTGCATTGTCCTTGATGTTACTGCTATATAATTTTATTTTATTACTAGCTAATTAAATTTTAAGCTACCTGAGTCCATAGTCCATGTCTGATACCATTTTAGGTTCCTGATCTGCTTACCTCATCATGAGTGCTTAATCAACATTTGCTGAAAATATTACATTTCACTTGAGTTTCAATGCCTAGCACACAGGCACAAAGTAACAAGATTCAGCAGTCTACACTAGCAGTGACCTGTACCCTATCAGCAGTCAGAAATGAGCTTTGGAGGATAAGCTGGTTTCTCATGTTCCACTGTGTCAGAACTCAGGTACACAGGGCAAGAAGTAGGAGGCAGCGTATAAATGCACAGAGGATTCCAGACAGAATCTTAAAGTAGTAAATGCACTTTCAAAAATGAAAAGGTTTACTTCAAGGTCCTGGTTTCTTACACTGTTAGAAATATTATTCAGAAAAAGTCTTTTAAAGAAGCTCTGTTTACATAGTACGCAATTTTATACACACAGGACAGTCAGGCTGCCAGGGACTAGTTTGTATTCTATAATTCATTTGCCAGCTTCAGCTGTTAGCTTGTATGTATGTTTATGTAAGACTATATTTTACATTTATTACCAGATCAAATAGTATATGTGCAGCACCAAGAGAAAGTATTCCTACTGCCCCTGAAATAATATCATTCACTAAAAATTTAAAGAATAGGCGAGATGCCTGCCTAGCCAATGTACTTCTCTGTTTCTGTTTTTCTGTCTCTTTCTCTCTCTAAAGAAATACTTTCTACCTTGGAATTGCACTGAGTTCATCAGCCTGCAAATTAATTCTACTGAAACAAGGAAAAGGGACAATTTCTGAGCTAAAAGAAATCTGATAGAAAGGAAATTGTGTACAATACAACAAAAACTATGACTTCATTAACATGAAGCTCACACTTGATTTTACATAGAGGTTTTTTATTGGTGATAGAATCCATATGTCCAGTAAAAATTTTTTTTTTTAAGTTTTAGAGCCATTGGGAAATTACCATCTCACATGGGAAGTCAGAATAACTTAAGAGACTACTCTGAGCACGACAGACATTAGGAAGACAAGTACTTAGAGACAGAAAGAGAAACAGGGCTATGCAGAGGAGTTGCATAGTCAGTGCTGACATGAAGCTAAGAGAACATAATACTCTGATATCAACTGATCTGTATATTCAGTATATTACTGCCAGTTATTTGTTATGCTGTTGAATATGGGCCGATATTTGCAAATGCATGTGGTTATAAAACATTGATTCCTCAGATCTATTTCTTTGCCTCTAAACCTCTGTCCCACTTGATGCTTCAGGATGGCAATGGAAATATTTTTTTTTTGTAATTTATTTTAAAATCCTTTTCTCTGTTTATGCATATACATATATGCATATATACTTGGGTTCAGGGGGTGATCCTGATTTTCAGAGAGATTTGAGAAATTATGCTAATTTTGCTGGTCACTTAAAAGGGGTTGGAAGAGGTCTCTGCCCTTCTCTCTGTCTCTCATTTCTTCTTAAAAAGAAAGAATTAGTAATCTCATTGAATAAAGTTTCAGGACTGCCATTGAAACATAAGATTAGCCCAGTTGCTATGGTGCAGCAGTAACAGAAGTCCCCTGCAAAACTGGAAGCCCTGTGGTTGTCTGTGGGTTTAGCTTGAACACACTGGGTACTAAAAGGGCACTCCAGATTGTGAGGGATTGAAGGACTGGGAAAAGAGGATGGCGGTGTGAAGAGATCATGCCAAGGGTGCTTTTCTCTTACATGTATGCACACACACATCCATATGCATACACTCATTTAAAAAAATAAGAATACATAAGATTCACGGGAGAAACTTTTCTGCCAGATTGATGAAAGAGATAGGATTTAAAGCTCTATCAGGTCGTGGGAACCAGCAGTTAGCGTAATGGCTATGTCGCTGGACTCCCACGTAGTTGACCGCGGTTCGTGTCCCGGACTGGGTGGCTTAAAAAAACTCACGCCGGGCACATGTGCGTGCGTGCCCAAGATCCCGAGAGGAGAATGGAGGAGAAGGGATTGCGGCGTGACCATCCCCCCTGGGGGGTGATTTCTCGCTTTCTGTCTCTATGTCTCTGTCTGTCTGGCGAGCGAGCCAAGCGCACGCGCCCTACAGTGAAAACCTCTCCAAAAAATAAATAAATAAATAAAAAGCTCTATCAGGTCATTAAAGCCCACATACTGCCTTCTCTGGCCACTTTAATCAAGATTTCTTTGATCATTCTGATTTGTTTCTTACAACCAATTTTGGTGAGATTTGGACTTCTATGGTGAAATGTCCCTACTTGTTTTTAAAAGTAGTTAACACAGGCTTTTCAAGCTTTGGTTGTGATCCTGCCTGTTAAAGAGAGATAATAACATTTCTCTACTATGTGGTTTAGAAAGAACACACAGAAATAATATAGATGTATCATTTATTTTAAAACTATCATTAGTATATTAGTATAAAATAGTTTATGTAATTAACTAATGGTAGGATTGTGCTTTCAGTACCAAGCTAGACTTCTAACATTGCCTTGTGCTTTTTGATCATCCTTGCAAAACAAATCACTTTGTGTGGTTCATGGTCTCTGGGTACTGGATCACTCAATATTTATAGACTCTTAACTAATTAATCACTGTGTGTGTGTGTGTGTGTTTTAATTTGTCAAAAGCTCATGTACTCACCCGGGGGGGAGAAAGAGAGATAGAAAGCATCTCCCATGGGGGATAGTCACACTGCAATTCCTTCTCCTCCATTTCTCCCCTTTTTCTTAATCTTGAACACACACACACACACACACACACACGCCCCTGGTGTGTTTCTGAAGTTGCCTGGTCTCATAGACCAACTAAAATTCTGTAGTCAGCCATGTGAATCCAGCTCTTGTAGCCACTAGGCCATAGGCTAGCCCTATTGTTTATATTTTTTAGTTCATTATTCCATAATTCATTATTCCATATGCTTATAAGGAGAGAGGGGGAATCATACCAATTCATATATTAAAAATTATTCTGCAAAATGCATTCTTGATTAGAATAGCATAATAGCATATCAAACTTCAGATCATGGAACAATGTGAAAGAAAAGACAAAAGAAGAAAACTAACTGAAATCACCCCCCAGGGGGGATGGTCATGCCGCAATCCCTTCTCCTCCATTCTCCTCTCGGGATCTTGGGCACGCACGCACACGCGCCCGGCGTGAGTTTTAAGCCACCGGGTCCGGGACTCGAACCGCGGTCGACTACGTGGGAGTCCAGCGACATAGCCATTACGCTAACTGCTGGTTCCCAGTATTTCAAAAACAACTTTATAAGATTTGCCAAGAGACCTCAATTATCTTATTAGCTGTGTAATCTTCTAACAGTTATTTGAATAGTTAGCCCTCATTTTAAAACATTGCCATGATTATTCACATCATCTTTGGTTATTAAGATAAAATGTCATCATTTTCATAGGAAACAGTAGTTACTGGCATATTTCAAGTACTATAAAAAGTTTTCTATTTTTATGAACCATTGTATTAATTTAGAGTCAAAAAGAACATTTAATACTCTAATAATTTGAGTCTCCCAATTTACAATTATTATTTTATTTAATTTTTATATTGTTATAGACCAAATGCTTTATGCCCCCAAAATTGATGTGTTGAAATGTTATGTACCAATGTGATAGTATTAGGAGGTGAGACCTTTGATGATTATGGTATGAGGATGAAGATGGAGCCTTATACTTGGATTAAGATCCTTACTAAAGATACTCTGAGAGCTCTCTCCCCATTTTCACTGTATGAGGGCCCAGTAGGAAGATAGCCTTATAGGAACTAGGAAACTGGCTCTCATCAGAATCTGACCATGCCATGCTGCCATTCTGATTTCAGATTTCTAGCCTCCAGAACTGCGAAAAACAATATTCTGTCTATAAATCACTCTTTCTATGGCAGTTTGTTATAGTAGCCCATAAAGACTGATGTATGCATATGTAAATTTATTCAAAAATTTGTTCTTTAAGCATTATACAATAACAAGATTGAAAGTTTTCTCCTCAACCCTATTTCTGTTAATATAAAACACCACGTAGTAATATGACTATTTACCTGTTACACATATGAGTCAGGGGACTATATTATATCCATTAAAATACTTTATAAAATATATTACCAATTCTTTATTGATTTACTCAGTAAAATGATAATATGTATTACTGGTTTTAAAGACAACAATGTATAAAAAGAAATACACTTAACTCTGAGTATTTTAACAAGGTATAAAAAGAAATACACTTAACTCTGAGTATCAAACATAGGTTCTAGTCATTGTAATTGATTATGAAGTTACTAAATTATATAAATAACTAAACTTAGTTTTGTGTGATGCTTTTCAAATGATCATTTACAAATTTTTATTAATTTCTTTGTTCTTTCTATAGAACATGTCTCTTTAATGAAAGACCTTTTGGGGACCAACAGTTAGCATAATGAAAGACCTTTTGAAAAGTTGCATTTTACAGAAACCAATGCAAAATATCAGAATAACAAATAATT
>NW_006204563.1:1475641-1489065 GCF_000334495.1 Tupaia belangeri chinensis
GCTGTAAACAAATATGAATCTTGCATAGCATCAGAAACCAAGAAAAGGATTTTAATTTTGAGAAATAAAATAGTTAAATTAGTAATAGTAGACCAACATTTAAATATTAACAACCGGAAAAGCTAGGGGAAAATAATTAACATTTCTAAATACACTCAAGTGCTACTGAGGAATTTAAAAGTAGATGAACTCAATTTTTATATAAAAGAGGGACTTTTTGAAATAAGTTGACAGTTTATAGCAGGTTTTTTTTTTTTTTTTTTTTGCAAATTCTTGTCATGAACTAAAAATGAAATTTGTTCTGGTGGGATGAATCTTTTGGAGAAATAGTCACCAATAGAACTTTACTTATGAGACATCAGTGAGACAGATTGAAAATTTTGGAGGATTAGAACAGGTATTTTTTTCCTGTTAGATATTTCCTGAATTCTGGTAGCAAACAAAGCCATGGTCAAACTCATCACCTTTTCAAACATTAATGTATTTTTCAGATTATAAGGTTAGAATGATGGGCTGAAGTATCTGAAAGATGTACAGTGTTTCGGGGCTGAGAAAATGAAGAGCCAATATACATGCAATAAGATGACCAAAGGACTTGAAGGACCATGTCACACACAGAAGTTTAAAACTGAATTCTAGGCCAGCAGGTGGCATGATGGTTAAGGTGCTGGAGTCCCATATGGCTGACTCCCACTCAAGTTCTGGACTCAGTGGCTTGAAAAATCATGCTGGGTGTATTGGGGTATCCCTAAATCACTAGAGGAGAATAAAGTAGAAGGGATTGAGGCATGGTCATCCTCCCTGGAAGGAAGGGAGGGGGAGTGATTGCTTATTTTACCTCCCTCTGACTCCTGGCAAGCACATGCATTCTATGGCAAAAAAAAAAAAAGAGAAAAAAAAGAAAAGAAGTTTGATTCTTTATACAGCTAAATACCTAAGAACTTTTAACTCTGACTTGAGAAAAAATTATCAATCTCTTACTAGGTACTAAAAAGGAGAGAAAAATCTTTTAAGAGAAAAATGTTATCTCAACACTGTCCCTCACACAGCCAATAATTACTAGATATTCAACATGACCAAAAGAATATATGACTTATAGTTAACAGAAGCAGGAGATAGATGGACATCCAGTTTCCACATTTTAAATTTAACAAAATAACTATAATTAATACGTAATAGAAAATAGAAAAAAGATAGATGAACAAAATAGAGGAAAGAACAGAGATTAGCACCAAAACAGAATCAAATGAAGATTCTAGAATTTAAAATATAAAATTTAATAATAAAATTTAATATTAACGTTTTTAGTGTTTAAATTACAAATCAGATGGAATAGAAAAAGATTATTTAACTCAAAAATACATTTAAAGTAATTATTGACAGACAAGAGCTTACAACTGATATTTTATTTTCTGAATTTTTGTAGTTATTGGTTTCTTCCTTTCTTACTGTCTTCTTTTTCTTTTTCTTTTTGTTGACTTTTAAATTTAAATTGCCAGAGGGCATGTGTTCTTGCTAGGAGACAATACAGTGTGAGAAAGGGAAAGTGAGAAAGCATGCCCCACCTCAAGAGATATGGTCACACCACAATCTTTTGTCCTCCGTCCTTAATTTTTTCAGACCCTGGACAAACACACACACACTTTCCTGGCACATCCTTCAAGCTGTGGGTCCAGGACCCAAACCAAGCAGTCAGCGGTTATAGGATCCAGCTGCTCCAATCACCAGGTTGAGGGGTTCCCCAGTTTTTTGTTTTGCTTTTGTTTTTGTTTTTTAGTAATGGCACTTTTTAATTCCTTTCTCTTTTGTTTTTGTGTATGTACTAGTTTTTCTTTATCAATTGCCAGAGGCCTGTGTGTTCGCCAAAGAGAGAAAGAGAATGCTTACAAGCAGGAGAAAGCACCCCTAATGGGTGTGGTCATGATACATTCCCCTCCCCCCTCACTTTTTCCATCCTGTTGGTATTTTGGGCACTCACACATATATCCCTGGAATGTTTTTCAAGCTACAAGTGCTGGGTTTTGAGCCACATTTGGTAATGTGAGCTCTTCTTCCCTTCACCACTAGGCTGCTGTGCTGGCTAGTGTTTCTTTGTGGTTACCATGGGGCTTACGTAAAACATTTCACAGTCACAACATTCTGTCTTAAGCTGTTAACAACTTCCATTACAAAAAAAACCCTGTACACTTCTCCCCCTCCTATATTTTATATTACTGATATCATACTTAATGCCTTTTTTATATTATTTATTCATTAACAAATTATTATAACTAAGTCTGGCCGGTGGCATGGTGGTTAAGGAGCTAGACTCCCACATGGCTGACCAAGATTTTTGAGTTGTAGACCTGGAAGCTTGCTTTCTCACTTTATATCTCTCTGGGTTTCTCTGATCAATTTAAAAAATAGTAATAATAATAATAATGATGTAATTATTAGAAAAAGTTGTAAAAATATTATTGTATCTATAGTTTTGTAATACTTTGACCCTTAACTTTTATATTACAGTTAAATAACATATCTTCCACCATTACAATAAAATATTCTGAACTTTACTATATATTTACTTTTGTTTATGAGTTTTATAATTTCATGCATTATTATGTAGTTTTTTTGTTTGTTTTTGTTTTGTTTTTTCAATTTGAAGAACCTCTTTTAGCATTTCTTGTAAGGAATGTTTCATGGTTATAAACTCCAGCTTTTGTTTGGTCATATCTTTTTCACTCCTTTATTTCTGAAGGACATCTTTTCTGGGTATAGCATACTAGGTTGAAAGGCTTTTTTTATTTCGGTTTTCTTTATTTCTTTCAGCACTTAGAATACATCATTTAACTTCCTCCTGGATGAGTTTTTTTTGTTGAGAAGCTTACTGAAACCTCATGTGGGTATTTTCTTATGTATGTGATAAGTCTCCTTTCTCTTGCTTCTTTAAAGACTCTCTTTGCCTTTGAATTTTGGTTGTATCTTGGGGTTGTCTGTTCTTAGATTTTCGTCATGGGTTGTGTGCACTTGCCAGAGAGACACAGATAGAAACGGAGAGGAGAAAGTGAGAAATCACCTCCTGGAGGAAATGACCATGCTGAAATTTCTTCTCCTCCATTTTCTTCTTGAAATGTTGGCCACACATGCACATCCACACGGTGTGTTTTTCAAGCCACTGAATCTGGGACTTGAACAACAGATTCGGCCATTTGGAATCCAGCACTTTAACCACCTGTGGTCCTATCTCAGTTTTATAAGTTTCATGAACATAGATACTACAAGTCACAAGGCTGTTTCAGAGTCCACAACTGAGACCAAGGTTTGTAGGCCCACCTCTGAGGGTGTAGATGAGCATGACTTGTTCTGGGTCCCTCAGCAGGTAGGACTAGCCTCAGATTATAGCTGAGAGGGGAGGGAGCTAAATTACCAGGCCATTTCTGTAGGACCAGATCAGGTGGCCTGCTTATAGGAACAGGAATGGAAATGTCTCCTTGAAGGTCCCACTAGGAGGGGTACAGATGAATATGTCTCTTCAGAGTCCGTGTGCAGATAGGCCTGCTCTCAAACAACAGAACAAGAGCCAATTCACAGATAAGTGGATTAAATTCTCCAAAGAAAAGACATGGTGGCTGAATAAATAACAAAACAATATACAGCAATATGCTTTCTACAAAGACTCACTTTAGCCTGAAAGATACAGCTAAGTTAAAAGAAAGGGATAGAAAAAATATTCCATGCAAAGAATAACTAAAAGAGAGCAGGGCAACTTTTTTTTTTTTTTTTTCAAATCAGAGAAAATAGACTTAAAGTCAAAAGCCATTATGAGAGACAAAGAAGGCGAAGGAGGAAATTCAACAGGTGGAAATAATGAATAAAAATATATATGTATTCAACATCCATGCACTTAAGTATATAAAGCAAATATTAACAGAATTGAATGCAGAAAATAGATAGCAACACAGTAATGGTAGGGGACGTCAATATTCTGCTTTCAATAATGGACAGGTCATTCAGACAGAAAAATCAATAAGGAAACAGTGGATTGAATAGCACTGTAGATCAAATGGACCTAACAGACATATACAGAACATTCTAGCCAACAGCAATAGAAATCACTTTCTTTTCAAGCACACACAGAAAGATCTCCAGGATAAATTATATCTTGGGCTCAAAAACAAATTTTAACAAATTGGAAAAGATTGAAGTTATTATCAAGTATCTTTTCTGACCACGATGGTAAAACTGGAAATCAGCAAAAGGAGGGATTTTAGAAATCCATACATATGTAGAAATTAAACACACTCTTCAACAGCCAATGAGTCATAAGATGAAACCAGAAAGCATCATGACATAAGCACAAATGGAAGCACAAACCAAAACTTACATGATGCAGCTAAAGTATAAGGAGGGGGTGCACGTAATGATAAATGCCTACAATTAGAGAAAAAGAAATAGCTCACTGAAATAACCTGGTTAAACAGTATAACCTTTCAGTTATAAGTCTGAGATTCCAATGAACAACATGGTGACTGTGATACCGCACATACACATATATACTCACACGCACATATTTCATCCATGGTTTCTGACTTAGAACAACTGGGTTATTGGAAAAGTCATGATGTGTTTTTCAGTGCAAAAGACCTTTGTCCTTAGTTCCAGAAGCTCCCCAAGGCAGAGCATAGAACTGGTCTTCGAAAGTTAAGACTCTCATTTCAGATGAGTCCTGTTTATTACCTGATGGGAACCAAGGAATAAAGATTGTAAATACATAAAGACAAATTCAGGAAAGAATGATTAATACCTGAAATGGTAAAAACATAAACGAATACTTAGAATACAGTAATCGTATTCTAAATGGAGTCTGAGTTTTCAGTTTATTTCAGTATTAGGAAAATATAGTAGTTTACATTGGATCATAATTCGATAGGAATGTAAGTGACGGCCCGTGCAAGAACATGTGCTGGTTGATACCTAAGGTTACATGGAAAGCCTGGGTTCAATTTCCAGTCTACTCTAGAAGCTGGGCACAGAAATACCACCTGTACTCCCAGTTACTCGGGATGCTGAGGCAGGAAGATCACAGGAAAGCAAGAACCTGTCTTGAGAAAAAAATAACAGTAGAGCAAGTTGTAATCTCTAAGGTAACTAAAAAACAAAGATAAAATACTGTACTAATAAAGGGGAAATAATTGAATAATAATAAATAACATAAAGGGATAATATAAACACTTGATTAATTACTAAAGGCAAATAAGAGAAGAGAACATAAAAAAATTTAACCATGCCTCTCTCTCTCTATTTTAAATATATCTATAATTACAGTAAATTTAGACTACATACTCAAGAGCTCAAGACTGGGGGCTGGTAAGTGGCATGGTGGCTGGGGGCACTAGACTCCCACATGGCTGACCACAATTTGTGCCCCAGACTTGGTGGCTTGCTTTCTCCCTCCCCCTCCCCCTCTCCCTCTCCCCCTTTCTCCCCCTCTCCCTCTCTCCCTCTCCCTCTCCCTCTCCCTCCCTCCCTCTCCTCTCTCTCCCTCTCCCTCCCTCCCTCCCCCTCTCTCCCTTCTTCTCTCATCAAATTGAAATAAATTAATTAAAAAGTTATATGAAAGCAAAATATGTAAAAAAAAAAAAAAGAAAAAACAATACTGTAATATGGGAGTAAAAGGCAAAAGATTTATACTATCTGAAGAGAAACCAGAGTAAAATTCAAAAAGAGCTGAAAAATACATGCTTCTTAGGAGAGACAAATTTTAAATAAAAGGATGGAGAAAGGCTGATAGTAAAATGATAAAAAGATACAAAGAAAAATGGATTATAACAAAGCTCATTTATCTACACTACCATTAAAAGAGTCTTTAAAGCAAAATGATTTTTTGGATATAGACATTAAATAATGGTGGCAGGTCAATTAACAGGAAAATGTAAGCATTATGAATTTAAATGATTATCAATTAATTTCCAATATAAAACCAGAACTGATAGAAGTAACAGGTGAATTAGACAATTCTCAATCCAACTGAAAGACTTTAATACTATTCAATACTATAAGATATAACAATCCAAATGATGCAATGAATAAGCTAATTAACTGAGGTGATAAAACATTGCCACCATGACAAACAGCATTTCCATTATTTCAAGAACACACGCAAATGAGCCTGTGGTGGTGTGGTGGTTAAGGAGGATATATTCCCCATAGCTGACTGCACAGTACCGTCCTAGATATAGTGGCTTCAAAAACATGCCCAGCACATGTGTGAGAATGCTCAATATCTGGAAAGGGGGAAAAATGGAGAAGACATTGCAGCATGATCATTTCCCATGAGGGACTGGTGCTTTCTCACTTTCCCTCTTTCTCTCTGGCATATGCCATAAAGCAAAAACTTTTAAAAAAATGAGAAATATATGTTGATTTAAAATAAGTTTGTTCTGTTGCCAAATTCAAATAAGCTAAAAATCAATAACAAAAAGCTAATTAGATTAACTCAACAATATTGTAATTAAACAGTATGTTTTAGAATCCATATGTCACAGAAGAAATGAAAACAGAAATTTGATAATATTTTGAAATAAAATGAGCATGTAGCAGACTAATAACATGCGGGCTTTAAGTGAAGAAGTGAAGTGCTTAGAGGGGACTTATGCATTAAAAAAGGATTATTAGCAAGGAGGAAGTCTTAACATTTACAATTTAAGTTTCCATTTCAAGAACATAAAAGAAAGAGCTACAAATGGATATTAAAGAATGCATAGAAACACATAATAGAAGACAAGTGGTTGCACAGTGTTGATGCAATTGGACCCACATAATGGATGTTCTGGGTTTGCATCTAGTAACCTCCCTGGGCACACCAGGCGAGCGAGCCTGTGATTCAGTCCAGTTAAAATGGAGGTGAATCAAGGCATAAAAGATCCTGTTGGCTGTGCTTAACTCTCTTTTTCCTGAAGTAAATAAATACAACTTCATTAATATCACAATTTTAATTTATTTTAGATTTTGGCCATCAGGCTTGTGCACTCACCAGAAAGACACAATAAGAGGGAGAGTAGGAAAGTGAGAAATAAGCACCACCCCCATGGGGGATGGCCACTCAACCATCCCTTCTCCTCCATTTTCCTCTCAGGATTTTGGGCACACATGCATACCAGCCTGGTATGTTTTCAAGCCACTGGGTCCAGGATTGAATCACAAAGTCAGCCACTTGGAATCCATTGTTTTAACCACCGTGCCACATGTTGGCCTCAAATTTATTTTAATAAGTAAAAATAAAAAGAATAAAACTTTTTTAAAAGTATATCAAATTAAAAAGTTAGTATTTGGTTATTTAAATAATTAAAATTGACAAGTTCCCAGGAATACTAGAAAATAACACAAAGTACAATCTCAGAAAATTAGAAAAGGGAGAAATCACTATAGATGCGATATATATATATACACATATATATATATATAAAACAAGAAACAGGGTCAGCAGCTGGTGTATTGGTTAAGGCACTGTATTCCCACATGGCCAATTGCAGTTTGAGTCCTAGACCCGCTTGCTTGAAACTCATGCCAGGCATATGCATATGTGCCCAGAATCCTGAGAGGAGAATAGAGAAGAAAGGATTGCAGCATGGCTGTCCCCCCAAGGGATGATTTTTTACTTTCTCTCTCTTGGTCTCTCTCTGTCTCTCTGGCAAGCATAAGTGCCCTAAAGCAAAAAACTCTCTTAAGAAAAAAAAAATGTAACTATTATAAACAACTTATTTCAATAAATGCAGTAGTCTAGACTCAATAAAAAAGCTTTTAAATAAAAATACTTAAGTTGATAGCGGTTGAGTAATCCACTATCTATTGAAGAATTTCAATCTCTTATAGAGAAAACTACTAGCCCAAATGATTTACATTTAAGGAAGAAATAACTGTATAAATTCTTTCACAAAATATACAAAAATAGGGACCAGTAGTTAGTGTAATGGCTATATTGCTGAACTCCCATGTAGTCGACCGCAGTTTGAGTCTCGGACCCAGTGGCTTAAACTGAAGCCGGGTGCATGTGCTTGCATGCTCAAGGTCCTGAGAGGAGAATGAAGGAGAAGGGATTGAAGGTGGCCATCCTCCCTGGGGGGTGATTTCTCGCTTTCTGTCTCTATGTCTCTCTCTGTCTGTCTGGCGAGCGCACACGCCCTATAACAACAACAAAAAAAAAACCCTCCAAAAAATAATAATAATACAAAAATACAGGATGTTTTAAACTCTGAGGCTTATAAATCTTGCTTCTAAAACATAATGTGTAAGAAAAAAGTGCAAATCGTATCTTTCAGAAACATAACATGCAAAAGTCCTTAGTAAAATATTAGCAAATTGGAACCAACAGATGGCTCAATGGTCATATCACTGGACTCACATAATCAACTGAAGTTTGAGTCCCAAACTTGGCAGCTTATAATTCATGCTGGGAGCATGTACTTGCAAACCTAAAATCTTGAGAGGAGAATTGAGGAGAAGGGATTGCAGCATGGCCATCCTCCTGAAGGGTGATTTCTTGCTTTCTGTTTCTCTGTCCCTCTCTGTCTTTCTGCTAAGTGCACATGCTCTGTACCAAAAAATCTCTCTTAAAAATTAGGAAATCAAATACAGATTATATTAAAGGGATAATGTTTCAAACTACAGTGGCATTTATTTCAGAAAATTCAATACTGATATAATTTTTTTTAATCTACAAAATTCACTATATTAACAAACAATATATCATATAATCATCTTGACAAATGTAGGAAAAGCATTTGGCAAAATTGTTCATGGTTTTTAAAATGCCTTAAAAAGTTAAGAAAATAAAGAAATTTCCTTAACCTGATAAAGATTTTTTCTGATGGCATTAAAATATGTCCACAAATTCTTTGATACTCCTCCTAAAAAACTTGCTGAGAATTTTTGCATTTGTGTTCATTAGGGAAATAAATCTGTAGTTTTCTCTCTCTTTGTTGTTAGTGTTGTTTTTGTGTTTTTGTCTGGTTTTGGTTTCAGTGTAATTCTGTCCTCTGGAATGAGTTTGGAAGAATTCATTCCTCTTGAATTTCTAAAAATAGTTTGGGAAGAATTGAAGTTAGTTCTTTAAATACTTTGCACAATTCAGCAGTGAAGCCATCTGGTGCTGGACTTTTCTTCCTAAAAGGCTTTTTATTATTAATTCAATCTCATTACTTGTTATTGATTTGTTTTGGTTTTCTATTTTTTCCTGGTTCAATTTTGTAGGTAGTATATGTCCAGGAGTTATGTCCAAACTAGTTTATTCATAATAGTTCCTACTGATCCTTTGTATTTCTGTGGTATCTGTTGTAATGTCTCCTGTTTTATCTCTCATTTAGTGGAGTCTCTCTCTTTTAAGTACAGCTAATGGTTTGTCAATTTGTTAATCTTTACAAATAAACAACTTTTCATTTTATTAATCTTTTGTAATTTCACTAGTTTCCATTTTGTTCATTTCTACTCTAATCTTTACTATTTCTTTTCTCCTACCAATTTAAGGTTGGTTGGTTATTGCTTTTCTAGATCCTGAGAGTGTATAATAAGTTTTTTTTTTTTTTAATTTGAAGTCTTTCTACTTTTTTGATATAGACATTTATTGCTATAACTTCTCTGTTCTGCTTTTACTATATCCCATAGGTTTTGATATATTGTGTTTTTATTTCCATTTCAGAATTGTTTTTAAGAGAGATTTCTGCTATAGGGTGCATGTGCTCACCAGAGAGACACCAGAGAGTCAGAGAGACAGAAAGCAAGAAATAATCCCCCATGGGGATGGCCATGCCACAATCTCCTCTCCTCTCCTCTCCAGATTTTGGGTATGCACATATGCACGCACATGTGCCCAGAGTGAGTTTTAAGCCACTGAGTCCGGAACTCCACCTGCAGTTGACTACATAGGAATCCAACCACGTTGGATTATGCAATCTGATGACCCCATACTTTAAGAAATTTAAAACATTTCCCTTCTTAATTTCTTCATTGATCCATGTGGTCATTGCAGAGCATGGTTTTTAACTTTCATGAATTTGTAGTTTCCCAAGTTTCTCTTGTTTTTGATTTCTAGTTTTGTTCTCTATTCCAGAAAAGGGACTTAATATGATTAATTAAAAAAAAAAAATTGTTGAGACTAAGGTCTGTCCTGAAGAAATTCCATGTGCTGATGAGGACATGTATTCTGAAGTTATTGAATATGTTCTGTAAATGTCTACAAAAGTACAAACAAATAAGAGAAATAAGTTCCTGTATAGAGAGAGACACCAGAGAGTCAGAGAGACAGAAAGCAAGAAATAATCCCCCATGGGGATGGCCATGCCACAATCTCCTCTCCTCTCCTCTCCAGATTTTGGGTATGCACATATGCACGCACATGTGCCCAGAGTGAGTTTTAAGCCACTGAGTCCGGAACTCCACCTGCAGTTGACTACATAGGAATCCAACCACGTTGGATTATGCAATCTGATGACCCCATACTTTAAGAAATTTAAAACATTTCCCTTCTTAATTTCTTCATTGATCCATGTGGTCATTGCAGAGCATGGTTTTTAACTTTCATGAATTTGTAGTTTCCCAAGTTTCTCTTGTTTTTGATTTCTAGTTTTGTTCTCTATTCCAGAAAAGGGACTTAATATGATTAATTAAAAAAAAAAAATTGTTGAGACTAAGGTCTGTCCTGAAGAAATTCCATGTGCTGATGAGGACATGTATTCTGAAGTTATTGAATATGTTCTGTAAATGTCTACAAAAGTACAAACAAATAAGAGAAATAAGTTCCTGTATAGCCCTGTAGGATGATAATAGTTAACAAAATTTATTATGTATTTCAAAGCAATTAGAAAAGAATATTTTTGGCCCAGCTATGGTGACACAGCAGACGTTTACTGATCTGCAGTAATAGAAGCTACCACAGGTTCAGATCCTAAGTTGACATTAAATAACTGGGTACTCACACCCAAGATCCTGACTAGCTTGAGGGCTGATAGAAAGTCTTTGTGGCATGATGAGACCAAGTCAGAGCTGTATTTCTTTTCATGAAAGAAATTATATTAGATGGGCCCCTGAATAGCCTTTAGATAATTTCCTATCAGAAAATGAGGAAATGGGTGTAGCAACCTTTGACCAGAATTCTCAGACCAGAGCCCTCTCACCCATAGATAGACTGATAGGGTCACAGTGGCAAGTAAGCTAATCAAAGTACCCACCATTCTTTGACCCAACCCTTCCACCCTTCCCCTATACATACACCACATCTCCTTGGTAGGAGGAGCTAAAGCTCCTCTGACTTCAGACCGCCGCAGGCCCGCTTTCTCTCAATAAACTTTCCTTTCTTATTCTCTTGAATGAATAAAATAAAAGATGGACATATGTGGGAATATTTTATTTTATTTATTGTTTAGAGTTGTTGCCTTAGAGTACATACACTCACAAGGTGGGGAAAAGACAGACAGTGAGAAGGAAGGTGAGAAATCACCCCCCAGGTGTATGACTTCCCTCTATCCCTTTTCCTCCGTTGTCCTCCCAGAATCTTAGGCACTTATGCACACATATTTAGTGTGAGTTCCTAGCCACAGGTCTGGGACTCAAACTGCAGCTGGCCATGTGGGAGTCCAATGGCATAACTACTATACCATCTGCTGGCCCCTGCAAGAACATTTTAAATGCTTCTAACAAAAAGTAATGATAAATGTTTGAGGTGATACATATGCTAATTATCCTGAACTGATCATGTTTAATGTCTACACATTATGTTCATATACCACAAAGTCACATTGTATTCCATAAGTGTGTATAATTATTGTGTTCATTGAAAATTGTTAAATAATATTTTTAAATGGTATTGACAACCTATCAAATAAGATTTTTTTTCATCTTTTTTTTTTTTTAATTTTTACAGAGGGCATATGCACTCACAGAAAGAGAAAGAGAAACTTAGAAGGCATTTTCCCATGGGTAATGGTCATGCTGTAATCCCTTCTCCTCCATTTATTCCTCCTTTTTGGATTTTAGGATGCACACACCCACATGCTCAAATATTTCTCAAGCCTCCATGTTTACAAAGTCAAGTTTGCAAGCTTTTGAGATCTGGCTGCCATAACTACTACACCCACAATTTTTACAACCTTAAAAATGTGAAAAAGTTTAATTAAAGAGAGCAAACTTTTAGGGCATGGTGGTGCCCGCCCTATGGCAAAAACCTATGGAGGCTGGTTAGAAATTCAGATTATAAACACTTTTCATTTTGGGCTGTCATTGGCACCCTTTAGACACTACTAGAAGTGGAGGATAAAAGCTAGTCCTTTCTCAATAGAGAGGAAAGAAAGCAACATCACAGTATGACAGCATAGTGGCAGAAATGAGCTCTGGATTATGAAAGCCAAGAATCTTGGTTCTATTTCATTTTGAAATTAAGAAAGCTACACTCGTCACGAAAAGTCGATAGTAAATTGGGAAAGGTATGTGAACATATTTGTATTTACCAGAGTATAAAGTAGAATATAAAAAAGGGACTGGAGGGAAGAACAGTGATAAAATGCAGTGCTCTAAGAGACAGACCCACATGGAAAGGTTGTCAGTTCACAGTCAGAGACTTTTCAGGGTATGCCAGGTATCTGTGATCCCGGCTGGCTAGGACTGAGGATAGACTGCAGTGTCAGGTGCCGTTGAGGGTGTTGTGTCACTCCCTTTCTCTCTCTCTCTCTCTGTTTATCTCACTCATGGAAAAATAAATGTAAAAATATTCAATATGTATTTGTATGTAAATGTTTTGTTTTGTTTTTTTGAGAGATTTTTGCTATTGAATATGTGTGCTCACCAGAAACTGAGAAATCCACAATCCCTTCTCCTACATTCTCCTCTTGGAATTTTGGGCACACACGCACATGCACCCAGTGTGAATTTAAAGTTGCCAGGAACGGGACTCAAACCACAGTTAACCACGTGGGAGTCCAGTGAAGTAACTCTTAGGCCATCTGCTGGTTCCATGTTTGTTAGTGTTTTTCATTTAAAATTATACTGAGATAATCGTAAGAAATAATAGAAATCCCATGTTTTCTTTAGGCAGTTTACAGCAATGGTAACATCTTGCAGTTATGATACAATATCACAATCAGGGTATTGACACTGGCACAACCACTTGAATTATGCATATATATCCAGTTTTACATGTACTCATTTGAGTGATGAGTGTGTGTATATATGTATATGTGGGTATTTAGTTCTATATAATTTTATTTTCTATGTAGGTACCTATGTCTGTTATCAGAACCAGGATAAAGAACTGTTTCATCACAAGGATTCTTCATATTGCTATTTTATAAACACACTCATTTCCGGGGGGACAGCAAGTGGAGTGGTGGCTAAGGTGCTAGACACTCCCACATGGCCAACCGCCCTTGCAGTCCCAGACCTGGGGGGATGCTTCCTCA
>NW_006204563.1:1489336-1532441 GCF_000334495.1 Tupaia belangeri chinensis
TGGCCAACCGCCATTGCAGTCCCAGACCTGGTGGCATGCTTCCTCACTTTCCTTCTCTCTCTGTGTGTCTGTCTCTGGTCAAATTAAAATAAATGGATGAATAAATAAAATTAAATAAATAATTCTAAATTTTTTTTGTAATAAACAAACACACTCAACTCCTTTCTTCCCACCTTCCGATCTATCCTTAAAACCTGCCAACCAACTTGTAAAGTTTTTGGGTTTTCAAATATATATTTATTTACAATATATAACAAAAGCATAAAATTTTATATTCATTATCTTGTGTGTGTTTATGTGTGTTTAATATTAATTTCAACCTTTAACATTGGTTATTTTCACTTAACATTCTCTAAAGAGGTATCTAACATTGTTAGGTATGTTATACTTTATTTTTATTGCTCAGTATAGTATATGATCCTTTATATATCTTAGTTTATTTAATCATTAATCTGTTTAAGGGTATTTGGAGTATTTCCAGTATGGGCTATTGCCAATAAAACTTCTGTGAACATTGGTGTATAGGATTTTTGCCTGAAAGTAGGTTTACTTTCTCTGGGATAGATGCCTAAGAATGCAATTACTGGCAATTGTATATTTTATTTCATTTTTTAAAATAAGCCAACACTGGTGCTTTTCAGAGTGGCCAATGGCAATGTATGAGTGACCCAGTTTTTATGTGTTCTTGCCAGTATTTGATGTTTTCACTCTTTTTTATTTTAGTCATCCTAATAGGTGTGTAGTCATAACTTATTATTAATTTTTCATTTCCTTAGTGGCCAACACTATTGTTCATGTATGCTATCATGTGCATATATGCCCTCTATATGTCTTCTCCAGGGAAATGTCACTTCATATCACTTACCTGTTTTATAGATTGTTTTACTGCTGAGTTTTGAGGGTCCTTTATTTTAGATACAAGTCATCAGCCATGTATCTTGAAAATAATGTCATCCATTCGGTAGCTTACACTTTCATCCTCCTCACATGGGTTTCTGCATAGACAAAGCTTTTAATTTTGATGAAGTCTCATGTATTAGTTTTTTTCCTTTTATGAATTGTACCTTGGGGGTTAATTTTAAGACTACTTTGGGTAGCACAGGTTCTCAAAGATTTTCTTTATTAATCATTTGTCCTGTGACCTTAGTAAGCTCACTTTCTTGTTCTTGAAGGCTTTTTATAGATTTTCTGACCTTTTTGATATAGATAATGCCATCTACAAATAAAGACAATTTTATGTTTTCCTTGCCGATATGTATAACGTCTCTGTCATTTTCTTGCCTTATTGTATCAGTGTTACACATTTCTCTTTAAGCCCTGCTTTTACTTTATCTCAAATCTTTAAAACCTTGTATTTTTTAGTTCAGAATATTTTTAAATATCTTTGGAGGCTTCTTTTTTGACTCATTTGTTGTTTAGAAATACTATTTAATCTCCAAATGTTTTGACATTTTTCTACTCTTTTTGTTAATGATTTCTAATTTAATTCCATCGTGGTCTGAGAACATTCTTTGCATGATTTTTATTCTTTTAAATTTGGTTAGGTATATCTTATCACACAGAATAATCTCCTGATAAGTTTCACTGATATCTTTAGAAAAATATGTATTTCACCATTATTGGATAAACTATTTTGTAAAAAGCAGATCCAGTTGCCTGATGGTACTATTTACACTTTTATCCTCCTCACATGGGTTTCACTGATTTTCTGCCTGCTGGATCCTTAAATTATTGACAGAGGGGTGTTGACGTCTCCAAGTGTAATTGTGAATTCGTACATTTCACGGTTCTGTCAGTCTCACACTCACCATGATTTGATACTCAGTTAAATGCATACACAATAAAGGTAGGTACGACATTTTAGAGAATTGATTTCTTTATTGTTACCTAATCTTTTTTAAATCATTGATTTTTTTTTTAAATGGGAGCGAAAAGGAGAAAGAGTCATCTACCTTTGTCAAGGTCACATCATGCCATGACCCCCCCACCCCTACCCCCCACTTATTCCTCCCAGTCTTTCAACAAGCCAGAAACACAGGTCTATCTAGCTGCAGGAGCACCTAGCATATTCAGGTCAGCAAGGCATCTGAACTGCGTTCCTCTATGTTGTCTCAATAATCATCAAATATATTGCAAAGTGGTGGCCTGTTGCTTGAGCTACTACTACTAAGCCTTAATATGCCTCCTTACCCCTAATACTTTTCCTTGTTTTGAAGTCTGCTTTGTCAGAAATTAATTTAACTATTGGGACCAGCAGTTAGCATAATGGCTATGTCGCTGGACTCCCACATAGTCGACCATGGTTTGAGTCCCTGACCTGGCAGCTTAAACTCACGCTGGCACATGTGCATGCATGCCCAAGATCCCGAGAGGAGAATGGGGGCGAAGGGATGGCAGCGTGGCCAACCCCCCTGGGGGGCGATTTCTCACTTTCTATCTCTCTGTCTCTCCCTGTCTTTCTGGCGAACGCACACACTCTATAGCAAAAACCTCTCCAAAAAAAAGGAAAAAAAAAAAAAGAAAGAAAGAAATTGATTTAACTACTTAACTTTCTTTCTATTGGTTTCTTTCTATTAGTGTTCAAAAGGTATATTTTTTCTATACCTTTATTTTAAATATATAAACATACACACACACACATCTTTATATTTAATGAGTTTCTTATAGACGACCTATGTTTGTGTCTTATTTCTTCTTTTAAAATGTACCCTGACAGATTTAATTTGTACTTTAATTTGTGTATTTTGAGTATTCATATTTAAAATGATTATAACCATAGTTCATTAGTATGTACTAATGGTATTGTAAATGTTTTCTACTCAGTTGGTTTTTGGTTATTTTTTTACTTTCTCCTCTTTTTGGTCCTTCTCTGATTTTATATTCTATTCTCTCCCTGCTCTTACCATGTCAATTATACATCTTTTAAATAATTTTTGTGGTTGTTCTAGAATATGTAGTGTACATTTACAACTAATAGAAGTTAACTTTCAAAAAACCCCTACTTTGCAGGGGACTAGCAGTTAGCGTAATGGCTATGTCGCTGGACTCCCATGTAGTCGACAGTGGTTGGAGTCCCGCATGCGCCCTATAGCGAAAACATCTCCAAAAAAATAAAAAAAGGAAAAAAAGAAAACCCTACATTGCTTCACTGGTAGTGGAGGTGCATTATAATAGAATATTGCCAGTTCCTTTCTCCTGTCCTATCTAATATTGCTGCCATTAATTTCCCTTCTCCAAATACTGTGATCACTCAATAATCATCAAATATATTGTTACTATATTTACTTTGACCAGATGGTTATCTATTAGATCAACTGAGAAGCATAAGGGTAGAGATTTATTTTGTATTTATATTTTTATGGTATTCTTTTTAAAAATATAGATCTGAGATGCTAAACTATATCATTATTCTTCTCTCTATAGAACTTCTTTCAACATTTATTTTACTGTTAGAAAATACCAGTCTACTGGTGACAAATTTCCTCAGTTTTTGTCTGAGAAAGTATTTCTTGTTCAGTTTTCTTCAAGTGTGGAAAAGATGCAACCTTTTCATTGTGTAAAATATACAGCATAAAATTTACAATGTTGAGGCCAGTCAGGGGCATAGTGGTTAAAGAGATGGGATCTCACATGGCTGTGGTTTGAGTCATGGACCCAGTGGCTTGAAAATGTCACACAAAGATGTGTGCCCAGAATCCCAAAAGAAGGAAGAAATGGAGGATCGTGGAGTGACTATAGCTCATGAAGGGTGCTTTTGCTTTCTCGCTTTCTCTCTCTCTCTCTCTCTCTCTCTCTCTGATAAGCACCTCTGGAGAATCTTTTTTATTTATTTACCATTTTAATCATTTTGTGTGTACAGTTTAGTAATATTGTGTATTTACATTGAGAAAAAACAGAGAGCCGAATCTTTCCTATCTTGCAAATCTTGAATTCTTCACTCATTTAAGAATCCCTTTCAGGGCAGGTCTGTGACCTGGTGTTTAAGGCCATGGGATATCTCATGGGTAACCTTGCAATTCCAGGCTTAGAGCCTGCATCTTGAGAAACACACTGGGGCCATGTGTGTGTGTGTTCCAAATCTTGACAGAATGGAGAAATGGAATAGGATCTCTCTGTCTCTCTGTCTCCCTCTATCCCTATCTCTCTCTCTGGTGTGCAAATGTGCCCTCTAGAAAATTAAAAACAAATAAACATAAAAACCTTTCTACTGCCCTTACAAGAACCTGGTACCAACTATTCTAATGGTCTCTATGAGTTTAATTTCTTTAAATTTCTCAGAGAAGTAGAATAATGCAATATTTGTCATTTTATATGTGTGTGACTGGCTTATTTCAGTTAGCATAATATATTTATATTATATATATATATTATTTTTTTGAGAGAGAGAGAGAGAAATTTTAGCTATAGGGCATGTGCATTTGCTAGAGAGACCAAACGCAACACATCACCCCCAGGAAGGATGGCCAAGCTGCAATCCCCTCTTCTACTCTGCTCTCAGGATTGTGGGCACATAAACTCAAATACCCAGCATGAGTTTTTAAGCTGCTAGGTCTCAGATTTGAACCATGGTCAACTATGTGGGAGTTCAGTGCCTTAACCACTGTACCACCTGATGTCCTCACATAACATATATCTTAAAGTTTTATCTGTGCTGTAGCACGTGACAGGATTTTCTTTCTTTTGAAAATGGAATAGTATTCCTTTGTGTACACTAACTCGCTTTGTTTAATCATCACTTAATGGACATTTGGGTTGCTTCTACCTCCTGTCTATTGTGAGTAATGTTGCTGTGAACATTTGTGTGCAAACATCTATCTCTTCAAGTCTCTGCTTTTAACTATTGTGGCTATAGTCTCAGAAGTGAGATAATGATGTTATATAGAAGTTCCACTTTTAATTTTTTGAGAACCTCTGTACTGTTATTTAGTGGTTGTGCCATTTTACAATCCCGCTAACAGGGCACAAGGATTCTAATTCATCACATTCTTACCATTTTGAGAATTTTTTTTTCTGTTGTGTTTGTTTATTTTTAATAATGGTGAGTATGTCTTCACTTTTGAAGAATCATTTTACTGGGTATAGAATTCTAGGTTAGTTAGATGATTCTCTTTTCATCTTTTTTTTTCCTTTTTTTTCTTCTTCTTTTCCTTTTATTTAAATATTTCACTTATCAGTCTACTTCCTTATATGGTTCCTGAAAAGTAAGTCATATGTAATTCTTATACTTGTTCCTGAGAGGTTTTTTTCCCTTTAGTTTGTTTCTAGATTTTCCTTATTCTTTGTTTTTTTACAGCTTGAACATAGTATTTCTAGGTGTAGATGTGTTTTGTATATATATCTTATTTGGTGTTTTGCTTTCTATATTTGTAATTTGGTGTTCTTCAATTATTTTGAAAAATTCTCAGCAATTATTACTTCAAATATTTCTCCTCCTTTCTCTCTTATTTTTTGTATTTCTAGTATTCCTATTACATATATGCTTTATCTTTTGTAATTGTTTTTCCATTCTTAGATAATTTTGGTTCCATTATTCATTCTTTATTTCTGTTTGGTAAGTTTCTATTGATACATCATTAAGCTCACTGATTCTTTCCTTGACAGTGTCCGGTCTATTGAGGAGCCTATCAAAGGCATTCCTCATTCTGTTGTATTTTTTTCTAGCATTTCTTTTTCATTTGTTTTTGTTTTTAGTTTTAACCTCTCTGTTTATCCATTTGTTCTAACATGTTCTCTTTTTACATCAGAGCCTTAATATATTAGTAATAGTTATTTTATATTTCTTGTCTTATAATTCAAAACTCTGTGTCATATTTGAGTCTGCTCTCTCTCTCTCTCTGTCTCTTTTAGAGAGAGATTTTTACTATTGGGCATGTGCACTTGCTAGAGAGACAGAGAGACACAGTGAGAAATCACCCCCTCTCCCCAGGTGTGATGGCCACGCTGCAATCCCTTCTCTTCCATCCTCTTCTTGGGATTTTGGACATGCATGGACACACATCCGGTGTGAGTTTAAGCCACCATCAAGGACCCGAACCAGTAATGTAACTACTATGCCATCTGATGGTCACTGCTTTGTTTCTTTAGACTGTACTTTTAGTGGCTTATAACTTGTTGAAAGCTGATGATGACATCATACATCTGCTAATAGGAGCATGTAGGAATTCCTATCATTTACTGGCTCAAGTAACTTCTGCTCCTTAGTAAGCTGATTTTGCTGTAATTCTCTATATCTCTCTCTCTAGGTTTTAAGTTTTGTCCTGTGACCTCAATTCTCAGATGGGCCTAAAAAAGTAATTGGTTATCAACTTATTCAACGTTTTTTTCTTATTATAAATGTAGAAATGATGACTTTGGAAGTCTCTTTATTTTGAGACAAACAAGAAGTCCTAGTTCTTATCTTTAATATTGAGTTTTCTATAGACATCTATACATACATTCACATGGACATTTTTTTTTAAGTTAGAAAATATAAAAGCTTAATTTAAACAAAATACCTTCCTTTTATTATCCAAATTATATAAAATAAGATGTGAACACTTTTATCTACTCAGCCCCCTAGATTTTCTACTTTACTGCACACAAGGCTAATTGTTATTTTTTTGTTTGGTATATATCTTTCCTTTTACATAAGAGTATATACATTTACATATTTTATTTTATTTTATTTTTTATGTTTTTGCCACAGGGTGCATGAACTCACCAGAGAGAGAGGGAAAGGCAGAGAGACACTGTGAGAAGGAAAGTGAGAAATCACCATTCCCCTGGGGGGGATTGCCACACCACCGTCCCTCCTTTATTCTCTTGGGATTTGGGATATGCACACACACACACACACACACACACACCTGGTGTGATTTTAAAGCCACCATGTCCAGGACTCAAAGACTGGTTGTCCTTTTGGGAGTTCAACCCTTTAACCACTATGCTACCCGCTAGCCCCCACATACATAGTTTTAAAAACATAAATTCAGTCATGCTTTGCATATTGTCTACCCTAGTCTCAAGATACTTAACTCCATAAAAAAGGAACAAAAGAGCAAGAAAATTAGTAGGGTCAAGATACATTTTGTGCATAGTAACATTATAGAAGACTTGCATGGCTATTTTCAAATAGTCATTATCAATAGCAAGCATTTGTGAGTGTCTATTACATTCAAAGCATCCTAGTAGATGTTGATAGTAAGGGTGGCTTGAGGAAGCAAAACATATGTATATGAGCATTGCACCAGCAATGAATGATAATATCATACTAAAAGTCAATTCATACAAATTTCTAATTACCCCAAGTTCACAAGTGGAAGGGATTACTAAAACTTATGCAGCATAGTATTTTCTTCTGAGTAGGATCTGAGAGAGAAAAATTGGGTAGTGAGAGGCACGTAATGTGGGGGAGTAATCCTGAGCTAAGTAAGTAATATTTATTTTAAGAGAGATTTTACTAGAGGGCACGTATGTTTGCCAGAGAGACAAAAAGTAAGAAATCGTCCCTCAGTGAGGATGGCCACACCGCAGTCCATACTCCCCCATTTTCCTTTCAGATCTTGGGCACACACGCACATGGACCTGATGTGTTTCAAGTCACCAAGTCCAGGACTCAAACCATGGTTGACTATGTGGGAGTCCAGTGAGGCAATCATGCCATCTACTGGTCCCTAAATAAGTCATTTTTTTAAAATTAAAGATGAGGGACCAGTGGGTGGTGTGGTAGTTAAGATGCTGGATTCTTACATAGTCAACTGCAGTTTAAACCCTGGACCTGGTTTCTTGAATCTCTTGATAGGCACATGTTTATGCATGCGGAAAATCCTGAGAGGAGAAAGAGGTGAACATTGCAATGTGGCCATCTCCTCAGGGAGAGAGTTCTTACTTTCCCTCTATCCGACTCCCTCCTTCATTCTCTAGTGAACACACATGCCCTATAGCAAAAATCTTAAAAAGAGAAAAGAAAAAAGAATTAAACTAACTTACATTGAGCACTTACCTTGTACCTATTGTTTTTTCAAATATTTTTACATCTATTAACACATTTAATACTTAGCAATCCTATGAGATAGACCTTCTCTCTCCAATATAGGTCAGAAAACAGTGAGGCTTAGAGAGACTTCATGCAGGCTTTAAGGCAAGAAAGTCTCTGGAGCCAGTGCTTTTCTTATTGCTAAGTCCAGAAGGTGTGCACGTTTACCATTTGGGAAGGAGGGAAAAATGATGTTGAAACGGTAGGTTGGAGCTGCAGTTTGCAGGCTTCTTATTGCCAAGCTAAACATTTTGAATATTTTTTTCTCCATATGATGTAAAGTTAATAAAAATCTCAACCAGAGGAATAGCTTATGTTTTAAGGTAATTAATTTAACAACAGTATATAAAATGAACTGGATCTGAAAGAGATAAAAAGCAGAATAGTTATTGAGAAATGTTTTCATAATTAAGTAGCGAAGGGGTAAATGTCTACTTTAAGGTAATAGTGAGAAATAGCAATATCAAAGGGAAGACATTACACTCATATTCCTCTCAATTCTACCACAGGCACTATTATTACATCAAAACAAAAACCAACAACAAAAATGGCTCTCAGGGTTGTAATGTTAGAGTCAAACATAAGAGATCTTGCTTCTTAGTCCAGCCAAATGCAGAAATGAGCAGATGAAAAAAATTTTCCATTGCCCTTAATGCATTTACCAACATCCAGCATTTTCTAAAGTGTTTTATCGTATAAAAATATATATTTGAAAAGTTGAAAAATATTTATGATGGACTCAAAATACATATATTAATGTACCATATATTATCTTTAGTAAAAGAACCATTCTCAAAAATGTAGGCAGAAAAAAGTATCTTTTAACTGAAGCAATACAAATCAGGAGAGCCTTATTAAAGCATAAGCACTTGAGAAAATGAAAGAATACAAAAATAAAAGCAAGATCTGAAAAACAGACATTTTCAGTCAGAGAGCAGAACATTCAATATAATAATAAGAAAAGGCATTATAATGGAAAAAGGAGAAAGCATAAACACCTCTAGTACACAGACAAAAATAATAATTGTTTTTAGAAACCAGGAGATGGGTTCCAATTTTCATAACTTAATAAAAAGACACTTTACATGCAAAAGAGCCCTAGAAAAGATTAGAGACTGAATGACCTAAAATAATGCTTTAGAATTGCCCTCTCTTTTTTTTTTTTTTGCAAAATCTCATATTATTCAATATAATCATATATACAAAGAAAAGTAATCTAGCAACAAATTAATTTTTAGATGCCTCACTGTAACAGAGAAGGACATGTGCAAATAAACTCAGCAGGTAGTTAATAGCCAGTTTTTCCCAAGAACTGATCATCATCTTTACATTTGAGAGAAAAAAGAAAAAAATCAGGGTTCTGCCTTTGGGAATATGTCTAACATATTTATACTGGTAATTTACTTTACTGGTTAATGGACATTAATATCCTGGCTCCAAAATAGAAGTACAGAGAAGAGATTGAAATGAGCTCAAAGGAGACAAAGGGGACATTTCACTTTAAGATAAATACCATGAAAATAGAGTAGATTGTAGTTTCTTGGGCATAAATTATCCTGTGTACACACCTCATTAAAAATTAGTTTAATTTTTTAAAAAATTATTCTTGGTACTCCATAATGTATTCATTCTCTCTACCTCTGGTTGGAGCACAGCTTAGCTGATAAGTTAAATGTCTTTTTAAAAAAATGATACTATTATAGAAATCAGGCCAAGAACTATTAGATTGCCTTAATGATCAGGATTAGTGTACCTAATTTTCCTAGAAAGACATCCAAGTCCAAATCCCAGTAGCAATTTCACCTTCTATTCTTGAAAGATATTGATAAATGAACCATGTTCCAAATAACTCATTTTATAAAGGTGCTTTAGGCAGGAATATAAACATAGCATTGCCTTATAAAATGTGAGATAAAAGGCATAGTTTTTTGAGAGAAATTTTTGCTTCAAGGTATATGTGTTTGCCAGAGAGACAGAAAGAGACACAGAGACAGAATACAAGAAATCATCCCTCAAGGGGGAAAGCCATGCCACAACTCCTTCTCCATTCTCCTCTCAGGATTTTGGGCGCACACACACATGTGCCTGGTATGAATTTCTAGCCAACGAGTTGGGAACTTGAACCACAGTCAACCATGTGGGAGTCCAATACCTTAACCACTAAGCCACTTGCTGGCCACAGAAATACATATTTAATTTTAAAAACTTTTCTTCAAAATATATTTTACTGTTAAAAAAATGAACATTTCATACTTTTTGTCCTCTCCTTCCACAGACTTATCAGATTAATTAAGTTTACTATACAGAGTTTATGATTTGATAAATCATTGGTTAGTAAAAATAAAATATTTAGTCATACTGGACCACTCCCTGATCAAGCCTCATAGACTTTCTGTCCTGTGTGTGCTTAATTAGCTCATCTGGCTATTAAGATGCTGTCTGATGGTCACTCATTGCATGTTACCTAAAAAGTCCTGGGGGTGGGTAGCTCTATCTCTTCATGGCTAAGGCAGCTGGATCCTACATGACCGACCCCACAGTTTCAGCCCCAGACCTGGTAACTTCAGAAACATGCCATATGTATGTGTGTGTACAGGTGCCCAAAATCCGAAAAGAAGGAGACATAGAGGAGATGGAATTGCAGCATGACCACTCCCCATCTTTCCTCTCTCTGTCTCTTACTGGCAAGAGCACACACCTTCTAGCATGCACACACACACACACACACATACACACAAAGTCCCTGGGAACTAGATGATGGCAAAGATGTGACACTCTGTGGAGTGTCCTAACTAGGAGGATTCTTGGGTTTAAAATCTAGAGACCTCTCTAAGAATGCTAGGCTCCTGCCTGCCCATGACCCAAGACTGGCTAAAACTGGGAGCAGATTTTGGCCTTGAGATCCTGCTGGGAGTGCTCCCTCTCTCTATTGCTCATGAAAGAAACAAACTTAAAGTAAAAAAAAAAAAAAAAAAAAAAAAAAAAAAAAAAAAAAAAAAAACAAAAAAAACAATTGATGATGAACATGGGTCCCAGTGCCTTTGAAAGCCTTTGAAAGTACAAAATCAGTATTGTTTTAAACAAGATTTAAAGTCTCTGGGTTGTATTTTGTTCATGCTAAATGAAGAAATTTAACTTCATACTCTTTTTTTTAAAGATTTATTTATTTACTTTTATCTATTCATTCATTGATTTTAATTTGACCAGAGAGAGAGATGGAGACAGAGAGAGAGAGAGAGAAAGCAAGCCAGCAAGTCACCAGGTCTGGGACTTGAACTGTGGTCAACCATATAGGAGTGTCCAGCACCTTAGCAACCATACCAACTGCTGGTCCCCTAGCTTCATAATCTTTTTTTTTTTTTTTAGTATTTTTTTATTATTAAATGTATTTACTTACTTTCATTCACTATACATCATTACAGCATACAAAGTGAGATTTTTCCATCTGGAGTACACTGTATATTGGCTCAATCCAGCACATCAACATACATATTATTGTCAACAAATAATTTTCCATTTCTTGTTTCTTGTATGTTTTGCTTTTTTCCCCCCATCCTTGATTCCCTATCTCTTACCCTCTGCCGTCTCCTACTCTCCTCCCACACTGTCTCTGGTATCTATGCTTGCTTTCTATACTTCCCCCCATTTTAGAGATGTTTTGACCTTTGTTGTAAAGAGTAGCCAGTCTGAAAACATGTGATGAAAACATGTGGCCTTTAGACACATGCAGAAACGAGTTTTTTTGAGCTACTCTAGCAGGGCTATTGAGAAGCTTTTACGTATGAAAGGAGATTGTCCCCTAAAAAAGATCAGAAAAATTATTTGGAGCCAGTCATTTCCCCCCATTTTAGAGATGTTTTGACCTTTGTTGTAAAGAGTAGCCAGTCTGAAAACATGTGATGAAAACATGTGGCCTTTAGACACATGCAGAAACGAGTTTTTTTGAGCTACTCTAGCAGGGCTATTGAGAAGCTTTTACGTATGAAAGGAGATTGTCCCCTAAAAAAGATCAGAAAAATTATTTGGAGCCAGTCATTTTCACATCTTCAGACAATTTACATCCAAAAGCAACTGGCTTTGCATTCTGATTCCACCTCCCCTGTTCTCTTTACATTCCACTTCCTTCTTCCTCATTCCCTTTGCATCCCATTTTCCCCTTCCACCCATTTTCTGCCTTTTTCCTTTTTTCTTTCTTTTTCTGGAGAGGTTTTTTGTTTGTTTGTTTTTGTTTTTTGTTTTTTGTTTTTTGTTTTTTGGGGTTTTTTTGCTATAGGGTGCGTGCCCTCACCAGTCAGACAGAGACAGAAAGCAATAAATCACCCCCCAGGGGATGGCCATGCCACAATCCCCTCTCCTCCATTCTCCTCTTGGGATCTTGGGGATCTATGCACACTCTATGCACACTTGCGCAGCTTGAGTTTAAGCCACCGGGTCTGGGACTCGAACCACAATCAACTAAGTGGGAGTCCAGCGACATAGTCATTACGCTAACTGCTGGCCCCCTATTCTGCCATTTAAAAGAATAAACCTGAGGCTGGTTCTGGTCACAACTTCATCAGAGAAGCTGTGCCCCACCTGATCCTCGCTTTTCTATACTTGTGTATCTTTGTGTGTTTGTTATTGTGTCTATTTCTAATCCATAGCCTTCCCCACACAGAAAAGCATGTTCATGCAGAGCTGGTCCCGACACTTTGGCTTCTACATTGTCATGTTCTCACCAATATTTCCTAACTCCAAATTGACATGTAAGCATTATTATCAAATCAAAGTAGGTACAGACTGGAAAGAGTCATTCGCTATGAGAAAAGACGAATTCTGCCCCATAAGGTTTCTCTAGAAGGAATCCATTATTATGAATGATGTCATGCAGGAGACAGGTTCACTCAAGACTGTCTTCCTGTATGTGATCTGGGATGGACTTTTCTAGGGAAATGCTTCCATACTAGCCTTTACTTCAGTCTATACATGCAGAAAGAACTGGAACTTGCACAACTCTGATCAATTCAGCAATAGTCCCATAGGTCTATTATTGAAACTGGCACTGTTTGAATGTCACTCTGCAGCAGCCAACATACACACTCTCTCCCTAAAGAAAGAGTCAACCTTAGCTCACTGTTTTCCTTCTGCAAGAACCTAGTGCTCACCAGTTACAGTACGTCAAGTATGATGAGTTGAGTATTTTACAATATTCGAGCACTGAAATTCTATTAGGTGTCATAGCACAAAGTAATCCATAGTTAAGTTACTTTTAGCACATTGACTTCTGTGTCCCCAAAGTGCTTATCAGTTGTGCAGATGCATTTATATGCCAGATTAAAATTCAACTAAGATTGATTGAACAAAATTTGAATGCAGGATATTGTGCTATTTTGCCACATAACTTGTGTCACTTAATCCTTACACAAATTTCAAAGGTCTGTCATTATCACCATTTAATAGTTGCCAAAATTAGTGATTTGGTGGGAGGGACTGATAAAGAATGACATTTTAAACCCCAATCTTTTTTTTCCTTCTTTCTTTCTTTCTTTCTTTCTTTCTTTCTTTCTTTCTTTCTTTCTTTCTTTCTTATTTCTTTTTGAGGGAGAGATTTTTGGTATAGGGCACATGTGCTCACTGGAGAGACAGAGAGATGAAAAGCAAGAAACTACCCCACCCCCAGAGGGATGGTCACAGCACAATCCCTTCTCCTCCATTCTCTTCTTGGGATATTGGGCATGCATGCATATATGCCCGGTGTGAGTTTTAAGCCACTAGGTCTGGGACTTGAACAGTGGTCGACTACATGGTAGTCCAGCAATATAACCATTATACCATCTACTGGTCCCTAAAACCCAATCTTGAGGTTTATGTATTCAAAAAACTGTGTGTGTGCATATGCATGTATAGTATTTTTTGTGTATACCATTATTGAACACTTACTACTGACCAGATATTGTGCCCTATGACATGTGTGCATTATAAGGAAAATATTGTTCAATAGGTTTAACATAGGGATTTAATAACTTACATGGTGGAACCAGCATTCAAACTCAAACAGATTTGATTTTAGAGTCCACATTCTGCCACTTCATCATACTGCCTGTAGACAGTATGGCTATTTTCATCTCACTTCCATTGTGACTAGAAAACAACTCAGAGCCATTATAAAGTTATTAGAATTCTATACAATGAAATGTAGGATAAACTTGAATATTTCCTATTATTATCTTCTGAAGTTGTCCAGTTTCTGTCAGATTAACAGAATGATACTGTGAAGATATGTTCCTTGTTTCATTTGGGTTTTAAATAGAATTAAGATATTTGCATATATGCTAATTTGACTGTTCTGAGTGGGGCAGGGTCTGTTGATCTAACCTCTGTGGTCGGACTCTAAAGACCTTATGAGCATATTGCTCTTGGCTTGTATTTCATTTATATTGTTAAGTGTATGTGTGGAGGGGGCAGGGAGGACAATACGTGGCTATCCTATACCATATGTGAGCTTTCAACCACCACCTAGAGGAAGTGGCCTGCAAATTTAAATGCAAATGTCATTCAGCACAATCCCCTGGATGACCAGCCACACACATACACGCAAGGTTTTGCTCTCCCAGATATGCTCTCAGTTGTGACTGTAATCTACCTTTAAGTACTACATTTTCCCTTTGGAAAAAAAAAATCAGTTTTTGAAAATTTACCCTCAGTTCTCCAAAACAAAATTTATCAATCTCCCTTATGTTTTCAGTAGCAACAATGAAAAGAGACAATTTCTTAAATGGAGAATTGACAAGTGACATTGATTAATGACATTTTTGTTTATTGGTTTGGCTGTAGGCCAAGTATGAAGCAGTGCTTCCCCAGACCCCTTGTTGGTAAAATTATAGCAAAAAACAGGTGCAAAAACATTACACATAATATAGTAGGAGAGGGCTTACATCCAAGAAAGTCTACCCATATTAGTTAGTTTATGTGTTTTGTACTTCACTAAAAAGAAATATGGATCAAATTTGTTCCAACACAGTTGGAAGCTCTATTTTCTTTTCTGGTCTACATATTGTCTAAAAAGTCAGTCAAGATAAATGTAAAAGGCTTATGCTCCTTTCTATTTTATAATGATTTTAAATTTTTGATGCCTGATTCCATTTTAATTCTTCTTTCAGTTTCTTCCATTTTGATAGGGCATATGTTAATTATCAAATCAAAGAGAATTTATTTAACAGTATTCCCTGTTTTTGTTTGTTAGAGAACAATCTCTGTTCTTGAAAAGCTTCTACTCTGCTCAAGAAAACCAAACTTTCACCCTCAGCTGCCCCTTCCCTAACCACACAACAGCTCCTGCAGATCTGTTGACATCCCACTTGCTTCAGTTACGCAATTTATTTCCCTTCCTACCCTCTCATCACTTAGATCCCAGATTTGTAATATTTACACATCAAATGTTCTCATTAAACTTATTAACTGTGATGGCCCCATAGGAGAGAGAGAAAAGTCAACTCAGGTGCTCACAGTCTACTGACACAGATAAAAGGAAGTAAAAAGCAAGGAAAATACAGGGATTTATTTTCATGAGGGAGAAATTAAGTAGGAAACTTCTAGTGAAAAAAAAAAGCCTATAATGTGCAAGTACTCAAATATGTATATTAAATAAATAAAAAATATTTTGTAAGCCAAAATAAGTTTATAAAGAAAAGAAAACAATCTCCATTTTAAAAATATGTACCTGTTTTATTTGATACCAGACATCTTGGGGCCATCCTAAACTTTTCCAACATTTTCTAAAAATCATTCAAGTGCTCTAAAACGATGTGTGAATTCCTCCCAAAGTACTCTCTGGGTTTGAATAGTATTAAAGTATTTATTTCTATCAATTAAATGAATGTATCTCCAATAAAACCAGTACCTAGACTCAGTTTGCAAACCCCTACTGTATACTGATAACATGAGAAAGAAATAAAGTTATATTAGCAATAACTTTAATATGTTGAAATTCCATTATGAGTTTTAAAGTCCTTTATCCTTAAGGCATCTGAGCACCAAATATTGAACACAGAGTTTAAAACACAACCATGATCTATCATGAGCTGTTTAAAATGTAGCTCAGGGGACCAGGAGTTAGCGTAATGGCTATATCGCTGGAATCCCATGTAGCCAACCACAGTTCGATTCCTGGACCTGGTGGCTTAAACTCATGCCAAGCATGTGTGCGTGCGTCCCCAAGATCCCGAGAGGAGAATGGAGGAGAAGGGATCGCAGCGTGGCCATCCCCCCCTGGGAGATGATTTCTCACTTTCTATCTCTCTGTCTCTCTCTGTCTTTCTGGCAAACACACATGCCCTATAGCAAAAACCTCTCCCAACCCCCCCAAAAAAGAAAATTAAAATGTAGCTCAGTCAAACACATCCAAACCATCAGTCCCCATTTCATTGTCAAAATTTTCCCCAGTTAACCTTTAGCTGAATGATTCCAATCTCAGGAAATTCAGTTTACTATGGGCATTTGAAAGAGAGTAGGGGCATTTTAAAAATAATAATAATAATTAATTTTATTTTATATTTATTGTTATTATTTAATTTGTATGGGGTACATGTGCTAACCAGAGAGAGACAGAGGGAAACTGAGAAAGCAAGTTACCAGGTCCAGGACCTAAACCATGGTCAGCCATGTGGAAGTCCAGTGCCTCAACCAACATGCCACCTGCTCACCCAACAGGGGGGCATTTTAAGCTCTCTTGAAATATGATAAATTGTCCCAATGATAATATCAATCACACCCATACTGAAAATAACTCTCTGAATCTAGCCCTTTTTTCTTAGAAAAACGTTGAACAGAAATACCCTACTTGAGTTGTCAACCCTAGTTCTATGGGCATCCCAGGGTAT
Source organism: Tupaia belangeri chinensis (assembly GCF_000334495.1). NCBI lineage: Eukaryota > Metazoa > Chordata > Mammalia > Scandentia > Tupaiidae > Tupaia > Tupaia belangeri. The sequence goes on from NW_006204563.1 coordinate 1,506,209, forward strand.
CTCCAGTTCTTTCCAGTGAACTAATGGATAACATTTTTATAAAGAGAGTTTCAGGACCTATTTTAAAAGAAAATATGTTGTATTTTATGACGAAAAGGTCTTGAGATCAAGCTACACAAACCAAACTTCCAGTTAAAGAGCCGCATCATGCAATTTAATTATTACCCTATAACCCATCTAAATCAGGCACCTAGTGCAAAAACCAGGGCATCATACATAATCTAAAGCTGATGCGAGATCAAAGGTGGACTAGATGAGTAGATAAATAGTACTGTGGAGAATATCAAAAGGAACAAGGCATCTTCTTGTTTTTGTGTAGCTTTATACTGAAATATGTAAAAACAACTATTTCACCAACTTGAATGGCATTCAGTAGCTTTAAGAATACAGAAACCAATCCTACTGAGAATTTTGAGTGATAACAGGTCATAAGGGGATAGGTAACGCTTCATCTGCAGATGCCTGGTGCAAAGAAAATGGCTGGGTAGTAACTTTGATGAGTGAGTGATGTTTTTAACTTACTGTTTAAAGAGTTTATCACTCAGTATAGAGTTTTTAGCAAATGTGTATTTTCAATGAGTGAATTTTAGAGGTTATTAAAGGGTGTTAGCCAAAGAAGTGTGAAAACTTAATCATTAGGTTTTTTAAATTTTAAATTGTATTACATTATTATTACATGAGTCATCATGATATATTTTTGCATAGAAAATATACATCATAACGTTCCCAGTGACCAAATATATTTTATCTTTGAAACTTTATTGGGAAATATTTTCATTCATTCATTCATTTATCTCTAAATAAGTTTCTATTATGAAGCTCCTATAAGCAAAACCTTATGCTAGACAATTTAGAAGAAAACAAAGACATAAAATAAAAGTTGCACTCTTTAAGAGATTAGAACTTAAAGGCCCTCTTTGACAAAATAAATAATAAAGTCTGCACAGATGTTGATTTGACAGCAAAGAAATTTTTGGTGATATATTAAATTGGGTCACTACCACATACTTCAATATAAAACTAGAAATGCCATTTAGAGTAAAATATATGTTCAATTTACTATGTCTCACTCTGTCCTAAGTATTCTTATAAAACCTCAAATTAGATAAAAATGCTCTGATTATTTCTCTATTCCCCAAAAAGTGTGGTGACACCAAGTTGCATTGTCTCAGATAAATGTTCATAATTTGCCATTTTGATTCCAATCCTAGGTTTCAAATAGGTATTCCAATCTAAAGTAATGATAAAAAAAGTAACACTGCAACAGCAGAATGATTGACACTTTTATGGTATCTTCATTAGACACATTCAGTAAAATACTTTCTATATGTCTTCTTTTACTTTTCTACTATTATTCTGTCAGTCATCAGTTGGATACAAATTTAAAAAATATGGTCATACAAGTCTCTGTATTCCTTCTGATATATAGAAAGACACAGACACAACCCACATAGTGCATATTGAAAGAGGTACATGATTGTCTAAATAGAAAATTGATTAATAGATATAAAGAACAAGCGTACTTTAGAAAGTTCATGGCAACTACAAGCTTATTTTGGGACCCTCCAAAATTGAAATCTATGCACAGTTCTTTTCAAAATATGAATTTTTCATGAATGTCTTGAGTCACTCTCATATCTTCTAATTCAGTGTCTTTGTTTATTTTGAACCTATTATGTTATTAGAAGAAAGAAGAATAAAATGGTAAAAAGGAAAAAGAAGGAGAAAAGGAGAGAAGGAAAGGACTTGAGAGGAAAGATATGTTTACCATTTTCACATACGTAGGAGACCGTTATACAACTTTATTTTAGGTATCTTTGCTCCTAAGGAAAGACAGTGATAATCCCTTTTTTAAAGAGCTTAAACCTGGATAGATATCATCTTTCAGGAACCAGTATTTTAAATCAAAGTAGTTGGGCCTTTGGATGTTCTTCCTTCTTACCATCTGTCTCTCGATAACTTGGCAGATCAGCACATCAATCAAAAGACTAGAAAAAAAATTAGAAATGAAATTATATTCTTTGATTTCATTTTGTGCATATCTTGTGTATTTTGGTAAGAACATTTAAAAATGACTACTGCCTCATTGTATTTGGGCTTGTTTGCTTAAAAAAAAAAAAACTAAAACAAACATACCAAAACAGGTTCTCTGTCAAACTATGATTCATTCTCACTTTCTCTTTGTAAATCAAATATTCTTATAAACTGCCTTCATCCACAGTCCTCCTCACGGACACTCTGACATTCTGCTTCTCCCCCATCATTCTATTGAGACTGCTTTCTCAACAGCCATCTGTAGGCTCTCCTTTGTCAAATACTACCATCATCTCTCTATTGTCTCCTTGTTTTACTTTCTGTTGTATTTTTCATTCCAGGTTATTTTCTCCTAAGAACTTTCTTTTCTCTTGGTCTTGATAAAAAGTCTCAATGGTTTTCAATCCTCTAATCTCTCTGCATGTGTGGCCTTTTCCTTCCAATCAAACAAGCCTTCCTCACCCACACAGAACCGGTAGTCAGCTTTTCAGTGTCAATCGTAAATATGGTGGATAGTCATGGGTCATAAGGATATTTGAGGAAAGCCTTAAATACAAAATAAAGACCACGACGAACCCCATAAAAAATATAGCTAGATAAACTTGAGATAATGGAGTGAACGGAAGAAAAAAAGAAAAAGAAAAGCAACAACAAAAGTATGTTTTAAGTGACTTTTCTGAACTACTCCTTTTAATTGTGTATTCTTTGTCATGTATGGTTACCCACATATCTGCTTGATTAGCTTAATGGTCAGCTAATAAGTGTTAGTAAAATTTTTTATATTTTCTATGAATGCATTAAAGAATGTATTAGAGTGTTGACACATATTTGGCAAGATATAGTTCTTGACACAGTACAACTTACTCTAGATCAGCCAACAACAGTAGTCAAGGATCTATACAAATGTTTACATATATAACTGGTGATTTGTTCCATAAAATAAATTCCTAGGATATATAATAGTGTCAAGACAGAGGTTTTCTAAAATGCCTACAACCCGTAAGTTTTCCAGTTATTGCCGAAGTGATCTGTGGAGCTGTTGGAACTTGATATTGCAGGTAGTTTGTGGCACTGCCCTAGCTTTTCTTTCTTTCATTTGCAAAACACCAAGGTTAAGCCATTTGTGAAATCACAGGGCTCGAGTTCTTTCCTGAGCTTGTACACAGCCCTAGACATGCACAAGCTATGCACCTGGGCATTGCCACCTAGATTCCTGGAAATACATTTTAAGTTTTCAGGGTCCCTGGAGATAACCTTATTCTTCAGAGTTTTCTGTCAAGCTTTTCAATTGGCTCTTGTTTGTCCAATCTTTAATCCAACTCCTCAGGGAGCCACTATATTAAACTATTGCCTCAATATCTAAGTCTTTCAGTTATATTTGAGTTTTTGTAATGTATCATTCTGATGATAAGAACTAACTATATAAACGTTTAAAGAATGAGTAAGGAAAAAATTCATCAACTTATCATAGTTTATGTATGAGTCTTTGACTACTGCTATTGGCTGAGCTAGAGTATAAGTTCTATGAAGGAACAAACTGTATCTTGCTGAAAATGTGTCAAAGAATAAAAGCTCTGCTTCCAGCCATTAAGAGCTCATCTAATTTCTTGATTTTACTTGCTTACCTACATATATCCCCACATTCTAGTCTCCAGAGGTTTACAGATTAAGTTCCTAATTACCTGGTGAACTTCTTACCAAGGGAAGTCTATTAGAAACCCAAAGTCAAATGCCTTCTGCCTTAAATGTCTTCTCTTCTTTACCCTTTGTCAATATGTATCCCACCATGCTTAGAACACAGTGGTCATTCCACATAGGCTTATGGCTAGTCATAGCTGGCATGTTTCTCAAATCTTAAAAAAAAAAATTTATTCACTCCCTATATAATGATGAATAGTTAAATTGCTATCTAAATATCTAGCAGTTTGTCATTGCACACAAAAAATAATATGGAAGAGCACTCTCTTATCAAAGCTAGTCGGTCATCAAGATTGCTATATTGTAGTGTGGACACAGAAATCTGATGCCAATGTGTGAACTAAAGAGGTTCTTCATATTGTTTGTGTTTAATGAATCCATAAATTTGTTATTTATAGAGCCATTTATTAAGCAAAATACATTTGCAATTTCTTCTATGAAAATTACTGTAATCTTATTTATTTTAGATATATTTTAAACTATTTTAATGATACGAAAATTCACGTACTTGATTAAAATTCAAATAGCACTGACGGGTATTCAATTGTAAACATTTTTGATGTCTTCATTTTTTCAGAAACTTTCCATGCATTTGTGAACCTTCAGAGCATATGCACATAGACATATATATGTATCTTTGTTTTTACATTATAGGGAATACGTAGCAAACATCAAACATAGATTGTACACAGGCTTTAATGGGAGATTTGTTTTTTTGCGGAGTGATGAAGAGTAAAAATTCAGGTCAATGGAAAACAAGGAATTAAAAATAGTTTATGTGATAGAAAAAAAATGTTACTGTGATATGGGACCAGCAGTTAGCATAGTGACTATGTCGCTGGACTCCCACGTAGTCGACCGTGGTTCGCGTCGCAGACCCGGTGGCTTAAAACTCATGCTGCGCACGTGTGTGCGAGTGCCCAAGATCCCGAGAGGAGAATGGAGGAGAAGGGATTGCGGCGTGGCCATCCCCCCTGGGGGGTGATTTCTCGCTTTCTGTCTCTCTGTCTCTCTCTGTCTGTCTGGCGAGCGCACGTGCCCTATAGCAAAAACCTCTCCAAAGGAAAAAAAAAAATGTTACTGTGATATATTGGTTTATCTAAAGTAATCTGAATGTAATCTTGATATTATTTTCTAAGTTATGTGTTAGTCCCTCAGGGTTAGAAGGGAACAGCAGAAACAAACCCAATAATGATTTGGTTTTCAGTAGAAATTGTTTTCTGAGAAAATACAGAATATTTGACAGTTGTCTGTTATTACTTTTAGTGCTCTTCTTTTTACTGAATCTCAGAATTTGGGGACATTTTCTTTGGAAAAGTTTATCAGAAAAGCTAATGTGGAATAAAGCAAATAATGGGTGAAAGTGGTGGAAGAAATATAATTTACAGGTTCTGATTAGCTCAGGTCATGATATTGTGTAGGTTGTAGAATACATTAAGAGGCCATTGTACAATGTAAAGGACATTGTGCTTAGATATATTGAAGGAATAAGTGATATCTTGAAAATAATTTTCTAAGACATTTTCAAAATATGTGTTTTTGACCTGCTAAATTTCTTTAGTGAAATGTCAGTCTTTAAAGGGCTGGTCCCGTTCACAATCTGAACAACAATTGTGATCTCAGCAGTATGGAAGGACTGTGGCATAATAGACGGTACCACATCACTTAGTCAACAACTGAGCAAGGAAAGGGTCATTGTTATTAAAGAAATAGAGCTTTCCGAAGGGGCCAGCAGTTGACGTAATGGCTATGTCGCTGGACTCCCACGTAGTTGACCACAGTTCGTGTCCCAGAACCAGTGGCTTAAAACTCACACCCGGCGCGTATGCGTGCATGCCCAAGATCCCGAGAGGAGAATGGAGGAGAAGGGATTGTGGCATGGCCATCCCCCCTGGAGGGTGATTTCTTGCTTTCTGTCTCTCTGTCTCTCTCTGTCTGTCTGGCAAGTGTGCACACACCCTGTAGAAAAAAAAAAACTCAAAAAAAAAAAAAAAAAGGAATAGAGCTTTCCAAATCTATCCAGTTTTTCATTTGTCTCTTTCAACCAGTCTCATGCTTCCTCCCTCACTCAGCTTTCTCTCCAATGTATACTACATTTCGTTCATTTCCTTTGTCTCTATTCCATTCCGAAAGTATCCTCTACACTGGGTCCAGGCAAAGAATCCATCAGTACCTTCAAATGGCAAAGATAATTCAGCAGTACCCATTCTTCATCCATTTCTTTGTCCATAGAAATAGCTTCCAAATTTTAACGTAGCCCACCCTCCCTTGCAGCTGAGTTTACCTTCTAAGTTTTGGTCAAATCAAGCCAAAGTTATAGGTGAAATTTCTGAGTTACCTTCTTTAATACAAAACCTCTCACCTAGAATTTTTCATTCCCATTGTTTAAAATTCAGAAGAGGTTTTAAGGACTATTCTCATTCAAGCAAACAAGAAATGCTAGAACTTAAAAGTAGAGGTGAAAATCTCATGATAAGGATGGGATTGTTGTCCAGCAAAACCAGTTCCTTGAAAACTTCCTAAACCAGATTTCATCTAACCCTCCTAGAATACTTTTGGAAAGAAAAAAGAAAATGTTGGTTTATAAGCTACAGTATTTTGGGGTTTTGTTGCTGTCATAGTTTAGCCTAATACCAAAATGGGCAATGGAAATATCATGCTGCCATAAAAAAATAGATGGGCCATGGTTCAATAGATAGGAAGAAAATATATTTTCAGATGCTGTGGGCATTGCTACGTCATGGTCAGGTATAATATTTTAAGTTGTTACTTGGTAATAACTGGGAAAGCAGGTTATGTGTCTTAAAAATAACACAACTTTAGGTCTTGGAGATGAAAATGGAATGTTAAGTGTGTTAAATCTTCCTTAATACTTTTAGCAAGCTGTTATGGTCTATCTTGTTGATTATAAGAGAAAATACTTGAAGCTGGGTGACTTTTACAAACAGATTTTGAGGCCAGCAGATGATCTGAAGGTTAAGGTGGCTGGATTTCACATGGCTGATGGCTTGGTTTAAGTCCTGGATTGGGACCAGCAGGTGGTTTAGTGGTTAAGGTGTTGGAAACTCCCACTTGGCCAACCACAGTTTGGGTCCTGGACCTGGGGTTTGCTTTCTCACTTTCTCTCTCTCTCTCGCTCTTGCTCTCGCTGTGTGTGTGTGTGTCTGGCCAAAATAAAATAAATGAATGAATAAATAAAATTAAATAATTAAAAAATATATAAAAATAGATATTGGGGACAGCAGATGGTCTGGAGGTTAAGGTGGCTGGATTTCACATGGCTGGTTACTTGGTTTAAGTCCTGGAGCTGGTGGCTTGAAAAACACATCACACACACACACACACACACACACACACACACACAGAGGATCCATATGTGTGCCTGAGATCCCAAGAGGAGAATGGAGGCGAAGGAATTAAAGTACGGCCATCCCCTCTGGGGGGCTGCTTCCTCACTTACGTTCCCTGTCTCTGGCAAGTTCAAGCACCCTATAGCTAAAAAGTAAAATAAATGTACAAGTGAATGAATGAATGTAGATTTAGCTAGAGATTTGGAGGTTCAAGGTCAGGGGCCCGTTCTGGTGGGTTTCTTATAGAGTTCTGAGACATCACAACAGAGAGTGAGAGCAGAGCATGGCAGCTACATCTATAGGAGTCTCTATTGTGGTCCCATTCCATTTCCTCACAGGGAAGACCTAGATGTTTAATGATGTTGGGATTTACAGCCAATTCTCCAGCTGGAAAATTCTGTGGAGAATCCCCTTTCTCAATTTATATGAGTCTCAGGAATTTCTTTTCTCAGTCTTTGTCTCATTTCCTTCAGTAGATTAGTATCCACTACACGAAGAGTTTACAATTATTCAAGACAGCATATTTTGTTTATAAATTTGTACTTTATTATGCACTAATAGTGGTGTTCAAAATAAATAAAAGCAATTATGCTGGATTTATATTATTGTGTTGTGGTCACTTTCTGGCACTTACCTAATGTATGCTCCTTGTGTGGATAGTATATTGTTTAGTGTGATGTCATGAGGTAACTATTAAAAAATATACACCTTATAGTGCCAGACATACCACAAGACATCTGCCTTTAAGCTCCTTGCTTATGGACCAATTTGCTTAATGATTTAGTCTTAGAAACAAAATTTGGATCTTAAGTGAGTAGTACCTGTATAAACCTACCAGAATTCAATTATGGGAATCTTACCTAATGACTTTAATTCTAACCTCTTCCCAAAGACCCTGCCTTTAGACACCATAGCTGGTTTAAAACTTTTCCCTCTTCATCCCATTACAACGGTTTAACACATGAATTTAGAGTGGGGGATGGTGGCATATTGAAACTACAGTACAATATATTTTAAGAAAAAGATGAACCCTATCAAAAATTAACATATATGCATGCCACAAATTGAGTAGGCTCAAATTCTATAAGAGGTATTTTATCTACTTTTGGCTTCAGTCTAGTAATTGTTAGTAGGAAGGATTGATAAAGTCAACCATTTGTTTAGCTTCACAGAGTAGAAAATAGTACTATAGACATTTCCACACTTCTCACTAGGACTTCTTAAACAGCGAAATGGAACATAGCCTACTGGTAAAAATCTGATGTCTCAGACTTATACTTTTTTTTTTTTTTTTTTTTTTTTTTTTTTTTTTTTTTGTTGCCCCACTGCAGTGAAGGAAAAGGGAGAGGAACATGAAAAAAACTCCACATATCATACAGGTTTGGAGAGTGACATCAAAATTCACGTCGTATGGCTAATACCACATAAATTGTTGTAACAAAATTAACCTGAGGTCAAGGGAGTTTTCAAGAAAATTTTATTGTCAAAGAAGTATCTAGTCAAGACTTCAAAAACCATGTAATTCTTTGAGTCCTAAGATTATTTCTGAATTTTAGGGACCAGCAGGTGGTATAGTGGTTAAGGTGCTGGACTCCCACATGGCCAATCAAGGTTTGAGTTCTGGACCCAGTGACTTGAAACTCATACCAGCCACATGCAAATGTATTCGCCTCTCAAAATCCAGAGAGGAGAATGGAGGAGAAGGGATTGCAGCATGGCCATCCCCCCAGGGGTTGATTTCTCTCTTTTTCTTCCTCTGTCCTTGTATCTCCAGCGAGCACCAATGCCCTATAGCAAAAATATCTCAAAAGAAAAAATATTCATAAACTTTCAAACCTGTGTCAACACAGATTGGGGTGCATAAGCTAGGCAGTTCTGTAATGCCCTCTCCAATGTGGACACAGAAGGTAATGAACAAGGAAGAAATTCTAAAGGACCAAGAGTCACAGAAAATAAACAACACAGTATTCTCTTTCCAAAACACCAAAGCAAGTGTCTAATAAAGAAATATGTTCCTCTGTCAGAGCAGAGAATCTTTGTAATTTCTGGTCAGCAAGATTTCATCACTGATATCATCTTGCAACTGTCATGGCTTCTATTTTTCCCTTTTATAAATGGCAAGCTGCTTTTGCACTGATTTGGGGCTGTTCTCCTTTAGTGAGTACGATCTCATGTAGGAAAAAGAGAGTGAGCTTGAGTACTTCTTTATAAAAGATCAAAGTGACCGGAGTAGGAAAGTGCAAACTATTTTCTATGATGTATTTTTCCCATTAATTCGCAAGGTAACTACTTCTTCCCATTTTATGTTTGTGAGCAAATGTCTGCTCTACTAGGAATTATATTAAAGCTAGCTGTGGTCAAGTGACCGAGTTCAGAAATGGGATCTGGATGAAGGAATGTGTTCAATATCCAGGTTATGTACTGTAAAGATTAATTTTTCTTATAGTGGATTTTCACCTTCTCTCTTCCTGTGGGCTGGAGCATTATGGTATGGCTAAACTTCCTTTTACAATTTTGATAAATATAAGCAGATTAGCAACCTTAAATCCAGAAATGGAAACTATATGTTAACAAGGGAAATTGCGTTGTTCCCACTTCAACCTGCCAACTAGATTCTTGAATGAACTTCTAGAGCAACAGCTGCATACCCTCCCTGAACTGTTATGGAAAATAGTAATAAACTCTCATTTTATTTAAGCTACTATATTTTAAGAGTATCTTTATAATAGCACCCTGACTTTTGTAATACCACATTTGCTTTGCCAATCTCTAGATACTTCTTTGTTAAAAGCCTATTTGATTTCATATTTGTCAACCTGCCTTAGCAGCTTTGTTATAGCTATTTCTCCAAGTCCACTGTGCTGATTATTTTATGTGTCAACTTGGCTGGGCCATAGAGACCAGCCGTGTGGTCAAATATTATGCAGAATGTTTCTGTGAAGGTGTTTTTGGCTGAGGTTTATATTTAAATCAGTGAACTGTAAGTAATGCAGACTAGCCTCTGTAGCATGAGTGATCCTCATTCAATCTTCTGAAGACCTTAATAGAACAGAGTGTCCTGCCCATATAAGAAGGAATTCTGCCCATAAACTGACTTTGTATGGGAATCGAAGCTATTTCCTGAATCTCCAGTATGCCAGCTTATCTCATCAGATTTTAGACTCTCCAAGCATCCACAATCAAGTGGATGCACACGTACGGGTGTGTATGTGTATCATTTTGATTGATTGTCTACCCTGTCATTACTTCTGTCTTAAATACCATTATAAAATCATCCTTTTGATATTGATAGTATATATCTCAACTTTAGAGCATCCTTCTCTGCTATGAATATCTATTGAGGTTTTATTATGTACCAGGCACTTGTTTTGGAACGAGTCTCTGTCTCAGGGAGCTTACATTCTAGTGGAGAAGAGAGCCAACCAATAAATAAACAAATATGCAATCTTGCGAAAGTGCTATAAAGAAGAGGAAAAGTAGAGGAAAGAGCTTGAGAACAATTGGAAGGGAGTGTTTATTTGACAGTATCTCAGGGAGGTTTTCTTGACTGGATAATTTAAAAGCTCAGCAGTGTTTTTTGTTTTGTTTTGTTTTGTTGTTGTTTGTTTATTTAATGCAGAAGCGAGTCATCAGTACACTTGTGAAAAAGAAGTCTAAAATAAGAAAATAGTGAGAAAAAAATTCTTGTAGTGAGAAAATGTTTAGTGTGTTTGAGAAATATTTGGTTGGAGTATAGTAATGGAGATCTGACTTAATGACTTCAGCTGAAAAGTGGGTTTCTATTTTAGAGATTCTAAACAGAACCTTAAACTGGGATAGAATGCCTTAATCTTGCTTTGGAATATGTTTCCAAGATATAGATTTTAAAGTTTTTAGATCTCCTTGAGAGTCATCCCAACATTTATAGGAAATAAGGCCTCTTCTGCATGTTGACATGTTGATGTCTGGAAATTATGTCAAAAAAAAAGGTCTATGTTTTCTCAAGGTAAAGATGAAATAAATGGGGCCAACAAGTGGTGTAGTGGTTAAAGTGCTGGATTCCCACATGGCTGATCATGGTTTGAGTCCCAGACTTGGTGGCTTTCTTTCTTACTCTCTCTCTCTTCCCCCACCTCCATATTTTTCTGGTGAGTGTATTGCCCTATGGCAAATCAATAATAATAACAATTATAACTTAATTCTTTTAAAAAGATTAAATAAATGTTTTATGTCATATTTACATTAATTGCGTGCTTTTTTTTTTCTTTTTAGTGTATTTTAAATTGTCTAGAATTTAGCTGTACTTTAGGAATGAGGAGAAACAATGTGAGCTCCAGTTTAGACTCCACACTAGACAGTCACCCTTGCCTCAAGTCCTGGGAAGTGAGGAGATAAACCCTGCCATTCAGGAAACAGAGTGAGGATATTGAGGTCTAGAATTTATTAACAATGTAGAGTGTCTCCTCAGTGTGCCAGTAAGAAGGTCTGAATTGTATTTTATTAAAGGTAGTATGTCTTTCTATTATGTATATCCTTGTATTCAATCTTACAATTCTGGTTTATAGTTCTGGATTGTTTATTAAGACCTGGCTTTGACAAGCAGAACATAGTAGCAGAGGCAAAAATTGGGAACTAGAGTCTTAAGCATAAGAGGCTTCCATTTTAATTTACTAATTAATGAAAGCTTTATGAGATTGAGATCCCATTGCAAATGTTGTTCTTAAATACGTATCAATAAGCTAACTCTTATCATCAAATTCTAGATTCCCAATGTTGGTAAACCAGAGAGAATCTTAACTTTTAGATTTAATAGATCAATCACCTTTTCTTCCTTCTAAGAAGAATTGACACCCGCCCTGCATCTAACGGCACATTCAAAATACGGTAATTTAAGAAAGTTTTACTTTAAAATTGACTATTTACAAAAGGAATCATAAGAAAAATGAAGTATCCCTAGACTCTGTTACCATTCTATGCCCAAAGGGGCAACAGGATGAAAGGGATTTTTATAACCCAGAGGAACAGTCATAAAGGTTAAGAAATGTTCCATGTAAAGATAGTGATGTATCTTTCCAGAGAGAGGGCTAAAGGAATAAATGACTGCCTTACTCTCCTCGCTCCTTCCAGTGTCCTGTAGGGATGTCCCGATGGCCAAACCCAACAGTAATATTATCTGGGACAGTGAGCAGAACAGAGAAGTATTAAAAATTAGGAGCCAGTCAATAGTCTAGTGATGAAAGCTCCTGGATCTCACAGGGCCCACCATAATGTTCAAGTCCTAGACCAGGTAGCTTGAAAAACACATGGAACTCATGTGCATGCATGCTCAAAATCCTGAAAGGAAGGAGAAATGGAAAAGAAGGGATTGCAGGATAACTGTGTCCCCTGGGTTAGCTCTTGCTCCTCTCCCTCTCACTCTTCTGTCTCTGGTGAGTGTAGGTACCCTCTGGCAAATTAAAAAAAAAAAAATAACAGTAAATTAAAAAGAAAAAAACACAAGGAACAAATAGAAACTATTACATACATTTCCTCTCTAGCTATATTGTAAAATCTGTCCCAGGGTGATTTCAGCAAGTGGCATCTCTGTAAATGCAGAAAATATAACTATTCTCTTTTTTTTTCCTTTTATTGATACAAATAACTGTGCCTACTACATGCAATATGCTGAAGGATGGAAAGCTTTCTATCAATAGATTAGCTGCTATTTCCCTGAGAAGGAAAGTGAGGTAGAAGTAGACAGGGATATTGAAAATGTTTCTTCAAATAACACCCCAATTCAAAGGAGACCTGAGGTCTTCCTATCAACGGGCCAAAAGAAAGAACTTGGGGAGAGGAGCATCTGTTAGTGTCTGAAGTTAATCATTTCCTCAAGACAAAAATGGCCAGGCACATTTGTCACACTCATAATAGCTACATTCATTTTGTCATTTTTAAAGAATACTACAGTTAATGTGGGAAATATATTTGCTTCTTTCCTGGATAAGGATTCTGAGTCTGACCTTAGGCCATTCTTTACGGATTTGCAAAGTGAAGCCCTAAATGAAAAGATGAGTCTTTTCAGTTCTTTCTAAAGGTCACCATGCTGAAGATCATAGTAACCTTTAATTTGTGAGTCCCAAGCTACCAGAAACACCCATGTAATATAAACTGAGAATTTTCTTTATTTTGCTATCTAGTGTTAATCGATAAAGTTCACATTTTCAAACACACTCATTTTAATATCAATGGGATGATCTGTGTATATTGTACATAATTCAAGAAAATTTCTTCCCCAAAATTTAACTTTTAATTTTATAAACCAAAATAAAATGAAATAAAGAAAACCAAAAACATACAGATGAGATTAAGTTTCAGCTATGCATCTAGGCTGAAAAAAATATTTTCCTTGATTGTTGTGTTGAAATTTCCAGAACAATTCTAAGTATGATTGATTTGTTTATTCCTCATTTAGATACAGAATTTATTATGTAGTATATAATTGTATTCAGTCCATTTAAATACATTGACATGTCTTATACTACAGATTACACAAGTGGTGGTGCAATTTCTAAATAACAATAACACCAATAAAAGAACTGTTTATTCAACAGCATTATCAAAAATACTATGAACAGAAAACAAAGTCAAATAGCAAACAGAAAAAAATCTATGAAATATGACAAACATTTTAATATATAAAATATTTATTTACCAATAAATCAACATAATTTAAAATATTCAAGTTTTTAAAAGCAACAAATTGGGAACCAGGCAGTTAGCGTAATGGCTATGTCACTGGATTCCCACGCAGTCGACCGCAGTTTGCGTCCCGGACCCAGTGGCTTAAAACTCACGCCGGGCGCGTGTGTGTGCGTGCCCAAGATCCCGAGAGGAAAATGGAGAAGGGATTGTGGTGTGGCCATCCCCCCCGGGGGGGTGATTTCTCGCTTTCTGTCTCTATGTCTCTCTGTGTCTGTCTGGCGAGCGCACACGCCCTACAGCGAAAAAATTTCTCCAAAAGAAAAAAAGCAACAAATTAAAAAGAGGTTTTAATGCCAAAATTATATATCAAATTTGTCTACATCTCTCAATTTTGATCTTGGGCCTAATCATTTTATTTTTTTTCTCTCTTATGAACTTTAAAGTACCCTGTTAACTGTTCTAATAGTTTCCACTTTTACCTTTTTCAAATCAATCTATGTAACAGCCAAAATAATCTTAGTACCTTAATTTGATCATGCTCCTTCCTCTGGTTTCAAACTTTCTACTTTGTACCATTATTTTCAGATAAAATTTAAAGTTTCAGTCATATTTCAAAATTATCCTGCATGAGGTTATAATGGTTTGCTTTAGATGTCAGGGTGACTGGATTTAGGTATACCCAGATAGCTGAAAAGCATTATTTCCGGGTAAATCTATTAGAATATTTCCAGAAGAGATTGAGATTTGATTCAGTGGACAGAGTAAAGAGCAAGGCTGAGATAGAACAAAAATACAGAGGAAAGGCAAATTTGTGTGTAAGCATTCTCTCTCCCTCTCACTTTTGGAGCTATAATATTCATTTTTCTTGCCCTTGAATTCCAAAACTCTAGCATCTGTGTCCTTTGCACTCTGGGACTTAGTTCCAGTGGCCCTTGGAGATTCTCAGGCCTTTGGTTTCTGACAGAGTTACACCATGAGCCCCCTGGTGGCATGCCTTCAGATATGGATTAAGTCAAACTATCAGCTTCTGAGGTTCTCCAGCTTTCAGACTGATTATCATAGGACTTCTCACCCTCTACAATTGCATGATTCAGTTTCCCTAATAAATTCACTCACCTATCCATCTGTCTGTCTATTTGTCCTGTTGCTTTTGTTTCTCTGCAGAATACTGACTACTACAAAGTTCATACTAAGAGACCATTGACTTCCTCCTGGGCCACTTTCCTTTCCCCAAGCTAGCTCTGCTCTAGTAATAGCAATCTTACATACATTTATTGAACACTCCAGGCTTGCTACCATCTTAGGCTTACTCACTTGCTTTGGAAAACTCTTCCCTCTTTACAACAAATGGTACACTCACTTCTTGTCTCTGCTGAAATATGCCAAAATCTTTCTCATCTCAGGGCCCTAACATATATTGTTAAATCTTCCTTATATTCTCTTTCTTTTCAAATATTCAGCTACTTGTTATTCTTCTGTTGTCCATATATACTACACTTTAGAGAGACAGCCTTCATGGAATTTATGTTTAAAAGGTACTGTTTCAAGTTGTAAAATAAGCCTGTCCTCTTCTCTACTCAGGAACTATAAGAAATAACATGATCAATAAGAAAATAAAACTTATTTTTTTGTTTTGAATGGGAGGTGGGGCAAGAAATCAGGTGGTGCACAGCAGTAATTACCATGTTTTCTGAATTAACCCACATGGAGTTCGCATGAGTTTGCATCCAGAGACTAACTACCCTGAGTATGCCAAGGCAGATGTATATTCATAATCTGGAGCTGGCTGAAGCTGTGGGGTGGATGGCAGTGTCAAAACCCTGTGGAGAGTGCTGTCTCTCTTGTCTCTCTCTTTCTCCCTCCCTTCCTCTCATTCTCTCTCATGAAAGAAAAAAAAATAATCTTAAAAAGAGACAGAAAGATTTTTAATAGGGTCTTACCTTTGTGATTCTCTGCCCTAGCCTCCCAGTTAACTAGGATTATAGGCATGTGTCATAATGCCCTCTTCTCAGGCTGATCCTAGATCTGAACCCAGGCCTCTCATGTGTCTTCAACTCTGCACAAGGGCATCCTACTGCTTGCATACCTGTAACTAGACCTAAAACTTAAATTATGTCTTTATAAGTAAAGAGTGTAGCTAGAATTCTAAGATGGCCCTTCCCCAAGACTCCTGTATCTTGGTGTATAGGCCCATATAAAACACTCTCCTGGGGTATAGTTATGACATAAGAATATGATGGACTGTCACTTCCATGACTACATAATTAATCAGTTGGTTTTTTGTTAATTAAAGGAGAGATTATCCTGGAAGTGCCTGACCCTACCCAGTGGTGACACATCAAAGAAACATACCCTTGCTGGATGGAAAAGAATGAAGAAAGCCACCATGTTTTGAAGAAAACAGTATGGTCTGGATAGTGAGTAAACTCTAGGAGCTGAGAGCCTCAATACTACAACTCCAGAAAACTAAATTCTGCTGAAGACAGTAAGCTTGGTAAGGACACTGAATCTTCAATGACATAACAGCCTCTGTCATAATCTTGCTTTCATTCTGAGACCCCGAGCTAAGAACCCAGTACAGCTGTGCCTGGCATTCCAACCTGCAGAACTGTAAGATAATACATGTATGGTGTTTTAATGTGCAAGAATTGTGGTCATCTATTACATAACAATAGAAAACACAGTCTGTATGAAACATATAAAGGGTTTTCAAATTCAGTGGGAGTCTTAAAAATGCTGAAAGAGCTGCAGCCATCCTTGTTTGAAAAGGAAAGCCCATGTTTTGAACAATGAAAGCTAGTTGCCTAGGCTGATATTTAAAATTTCACCAGAATTTTTTTGTTTTTCTCTATAAGTAATTAGGGAAAGTATATATAAATAATACATTACACTGACTTCAAATATTTGGAAGAACAGAATGCAGATTAAAATGGAGAATTTGAAGTAGCCTAGCAAATGCTAAATTCTGCTGGATTGGGATTAAGTAAGGGTTAAACTAACTCATCTACATGTCATGTGTTATTATTAGCAACTTTGGTGAGAATAGGAAGCATCCCTGGTAGGCTAGAATATGGCCCTAATCTTTTCCACAAAAATAATTAATCTGGGATTTCTCACATTATAAGAAAAATACTTATAAAAAAAGGAATTAGCAAACTAGCAGGTGACATGGAGATCAAGGTAACTAGATCCCATATGGCTGACTCTGGTTCAAGACCCATACCTAGAAATCACTCTAGGACAATGGAGAAGGATTGCAGCATGGTCATTTCCCCCTGGGATGTGATTTCTCTCTCTCTCTCTCTCTCTCTCTCTCTCTCTCTCTCTGTCTCTAGTGCACACACCCATAACAAAGAAAAAATAGAATTACCATAGCATCTATATAAAATATAGCCAAAACCAAAAATGAAATGTAATAGAGGAGAAAACAAATGTGACATTTGAACAAGACTTTATTAGGCATTTATCATAAAAATCATGAAAAATCCTACAATCTTATATATAAATACTTTCATAAAGTAAGAATACAAGGTATATTTCAGAGACACTAATGATAAAACAACTTTAGGAGATGAAACCTTAACTAGTGGAACTCAGGGAAAAAAATAGAAAATAAATATTAAATAAATGATAGTTTCTACTTTTTCTTAGAATATAAAAGTCAAAAGAACACTAATTCTGGCCTAACAATCATAAAAAGCCACATAATCTGCAACATTATAACTTTTTCTTGATTCCACTGAAGAGTTAACACATAAACTCAGTTGAATTAAAGCATGAAAGGGCCCTCTAAGAAAAACCAGGACCTAGAGATGAGTAGTTTTCACATTTTGCAGAATTTAGAAGGAAAATATAACTGTCATTTAAACAGAGATAAAAATAACACAATATTAATGATTTATTGAAATTATAATGTGGGCCAAGGATGGCAGTGGTGAATCTCAGGGAGTCTCCTTAACAAGAAAATTCTAAATATACTTACTAGTTCTTTTGAACTTCCATTGCTGGTCTCAAGAAAGAATGTGGATAGATCAGGAGGCTTGAAAGTGTTCTCTTTTTTTTTTTTTTTTGCCTTTGCATTCATGATAGAATGCATACACATGCACAAGGCAGAGAGGAGAGGGAGAGGTGTGCATCCTCCACAAAGTGTTCAGCCTCCTCCTTTTAGTCGTCCAGCCCATTAGATATTGAGTACTCTTACACATGCCTGGGATATTAGAGTGACCAGGCTGGAGATTCAAACTGCAGTTGTCATTTGGAGTCTGGCTTCTCCTGAGTAGCACATTACTGTTGTGCAATGGAGCTGGCCCAGTAGAGCCTTCTTTTGTTTTGCTCCATAGAGAATTAGGGAAAGTTTGTGTGAATAATACATCACACTGACTTCACATATAAAGTCATAAAACCCCATGAGCTTCCCAGACTACTTTCAAAAGAAGCAAAAACCGTAGGCAACTGGGAGAGGAGCAGAAAACCAAGTGCCACTCCTGGTACTTGACCAAAACTCTGCTGCACCAGGAGAGGGAGAGAGGTAAGGTCCATTTGACTATGGGGAAAAACACAAACACCTCTCAAGCCAAGGCTGGGCAGAAAAGCTGAAAAGACTGTACTCGTAAGACCAGGCAAACAGAATAACAATAAAAATGATCACCAAAACTTTAAGGACTCATTTTTCAAAAAGCTGAGGAAAATACATTTAGCTAGACTAAGACAAAAAGATTCAAATAAAAAATAAAAGACATTACAACTGATACTACAGAAATTCAAATGATCATGAAATACTGTATGAACAATTATGCACCAAATATTGAATAACCTAAAGGAAATGGATAAATTCCTAGATGCATACAAACTTAATCAAGATTGAATCATGAAGGAACAAAAAAATCTAAAAAGAACAACAATATGTAAAAGATTGGATTGGTAATGTTTCTCATTTTAAAAAAAAAATCCAGGTCTTGATGACTTCACTGCAGAATTCTACCAGGCATTAAAAGAGAGAGAGAGAGAGAGACTAATAGCAACTTTTCTCAAACTGTTTCAAACAATTCAACAGGAAGGAATACTTCCAAACTCATTTTGCCAGAGCAGCATTACTAGCGCTCCAAGACCAGTTGAGAATCCTCCAGGCAAAGAAGTTAGAAGCCAACATGAACTTCTGAACATACATGCAAAAATCTGCAACAAAATACTAATAAATTAAATTCAACACTCCTTAAAGTGGATAATTCTCCATAATCAAGTGGGATTTATCACTGTGGTATATGGATGACTCAACATATGCAAATCAATAAATGTGATACGACACATTAACAAAATGCATTTTATGCAAAAATCATTTAATCATCTCATCAATAAAGACTTTCCAAAAAATTCAACATATTTTCATGATGAACAAGAAGTCCTAGGTAGAGCAATTAGGCAAAACATAAATAAAATAGAAGGCATCCATACTGAAAAGAAAAAAGTCAAGTTGTCTCTGTTTACAGACAACATGACTTCATAGCGAGAAATCTCTATGCCACTGAAAAGAACTATTAGATAAAGTCAGTAAAGTTGCAGTATACAAAATCAATTTACAAAAATTAGTACTGTTTCAATCTTCTAAAAATCCTATTAGAAAAGACATCAAGAAAATCTTATTTACAATAGCTAAAAAAGGAAAATGTTTAGAAATAAACTTAAGGCAGTATAATACCTCGACACTGAAAACTATAAAATAATGATGAAACATATTTAAAGATCTGCGAATAGGTACAGCCTCAATGGCACAGGTGTAGCATACTGACCTTCAGTGACCCAGCCTGATCAGACTGAAATGCACTGTGCACACATGTTTCTATGATACAGAGAGTCAGAAAGGCTAGGAGAAAGAGATTGAGAAATCCTCTCAAGGGTGGTTGTCTTTCTCTTCCTTTCATCTGTATTTGATTTATTCTCTATAATCAACAAAATAGACTTAAAAAAATAAGCAAATATCTCATTTTTTTGGAGAGGTTTTTGCTGTAGGGCACGTGCACTCACCAGAAAGAGACAGAGAGATAGAAAGTGAGACATCTATCCCGGGGGGTGGGGGTGGCCACACCACAATCCCTTCTCTTCCATTCTCCTCTCGGGATTCTTGGGCATGTACACACACACACACCCGGGCGTGTGTTCAAGCCACCAGGTGCTGGACTCGAAACATGGTCAGCTATGTGGCATTTCAGTGACATAGCCATTATGCTAACTGCTGGTCCCGATATCTCATTTTGCATAGATTGGAAAAATAATATTGGTATTATGTCCAGACCACCCAAAGTGATCTACAGATTCTGTGAAATTCTTATCAAATTTCCTGTGACATGTTTCCAACGATATAGAAAAGGCAATCCTAAAATTCATGTGGAACTACAGAATACCTCGGATAATTAATCATGAGTAAAAACATGCCAGAAGCATCACAGTGCATGGTTTCAAAATCTACTACAAAGTTGAGTCATCAAAACAGCATGAAAGTGGTATAAAAACAGACACATAGACCAACAAATTCTAGAAATAAACTCATACATTTGTAATCAACTAATTCTCAATGAAGATTTCTAAAACATGTACTTGGGAAAGGACAGTCTCTTCAATAAATGGTGCTGGGAAAACTGGCTCTCTACATGAAGATGCATGAAATCATATCCTCATCTCATGTGCAAAAAAAAAATAATTCAACTCAAAGGATTAAAGACTGAAAAGTAAAACTCAAAACAATAAAGTTATTTAAAGAAAACAGAGGAAATACATATTTTTCAAAAAAGACATACATAAGGACCAGCAGTAAGCGTAATGGCTATGTTGCTGGACTCCCATGTAGTCGACCGTGGTTCATGTCCTGGACCCGGTGGCTTAAAACTCATGCCAGGTGCGTGTGCATGCATGCCCAAGATCCCAAGAGGAGAATGGAGGAGAAGGGATTCCGGCGTGGCCATCCCCCCTGGGGGGTGATTTCTCACTTTCTGTCTCTCTGTCTCTCTCTGTCTGTCTGGCAAGCGCACGCGCCCTATAGCAAAAACCTCTCCAAAAAAAAAAAAAAAAAAGACATACATAAAATTTTCTGGTCAATTATTTCTTGGATATGACCCCATGAGTTTAAAGCAACAATAGCAAAAACAGAAAAATGGGATTACAAATGAGAATTGAAATGAGATTTTTATCAAACTAAAGAGTGTCTTCACAGCAAAGGCAATTATCAATAGAGTGAAGGGACAACCTGCAGAATAGGAGAATATATTCCCATATATCTAATAATGGGTTAATATCCGAAATACTTATGAAGCAAAAACAGTTTGTTGGCAAGAAAAATTTTGATTTAAAAATGGGTAAAGGAGCTGAATAGACATTTCTCAAAAGAGGACATACAAATGGCCAGCAAGATGATGAAAAGAAAAAAATGCTCAAAGTCTCTAATATCAGGGAAGTAATTAAAACTACAATGAGATGTTATCTCCCTCTGTTCAAAGGACTGTTACTGAAAAGATGAAAGATGAGCATTAAGTAGGATGAAGGGAAAGGGAACCCTTATACATTTCTGTAAATTGGTATAGACATTTTGGAAGAATATGGTGAATCCTTGAAAATTTAAAAATATAATTACCACATTATCCAGCAATTTTACTTCTGGATTTATAGCCAAAAATTTAAAATCATTATGTGGAAGATACATCTTCAGTCCCACTTTTATTACCATTGTAAAAATAGCCAAGCTATGGAATCAACTTAAATGTCCATGAATGAATGAGTGGATAAAGAAAATGTGGTATTGAGACCAGCAGTTGGCATAATGGCTATGTCGCTAGACTCCCATGTAGTCAACTGCTGTTCGAGTCCCAGACCTGGTGGCTTAAACTCACACCAGGCGCATGTGCATGTGTGCCCAAGATCCCAAGAAGAGAATGTAGGAGAAGGGATTGCAGCATGGCCATCCTCCCTGAGGAGTGATTTCTCGCTTTCTCTCTCTCTCTCTGTCTCTCTGGTGAGCTCATGTACCCTGTAGCAAAAACCTCTCCAAAAAAAAAGAAAGAAAGAAAGAAAGAAAATGTAGTATTGTCTTATTCTTAACAAAAATGCATGAGACTGGATGATGTTTATTTATTTATTTAATTTATACTGTCAGATGGCATATTTCTCTCTTTCTGGAAAGAAAGAAAGCACCCTACAGTGAGGTATGGTCACACTGAAATTCTTTTGCCTCCATTCCTCCTTCTTGTCAGGACTTTGGGCACATATGTACATGTGCCTGGCATGTTTTTCAAACCGTAAGTCAGGACTTAAAACTACAGTCAGCCATATGGGCTCTAGCTCTCAATGCACAGCACATAACGTTTGTTCTATGAGTCTAGTCCAAGACTGGGCTATTTAAAAAAAAAAAAATAGAAATTTATTTCCTCATGATTCTGGCCATGTAGTATGTCCAAAGGCATGTAAAATGACAGAAGGCAGAACATTTAACAGAGAGGAGCATAGTCTACATCCTTGGCACCTCTGCCTGGCTTATTTCCTTTCCTTGTATACACACCAGGACTCAATCACAGGCGATTTGCCCTAACCACCCAGTCTCTTCCCCAGAATTCTCACCTTTCAACATAATTGGATCAAGTTTTCACTCTTAAGCCTACTGGATTTGAGGGGAGGATATATTCAAATTGTAGCAGATATATAAATACACAATCGAACACTATTTAGTATTGAAAAAAAAAAGAAAAGAAAGGGTGAGCAGGCGGCATGGAAGTTAAGGTGCTGAATCCCATGTGGCCAATTCTGCAGTTTGAGTCCTGGACCTTGAAAATCACCTTGAGTGTGTGTGCGTGTGTGCTCAATATCCCAAGAGAAGAATGGAGAAGAAGAGATTCTTAGTGTGATGATTTCCCACTTTCCCTCTCTCCCTCTCTGTCTCTGTCTTATCTCTCTGGTGAGTGCATGGTCCTATAACAAACTCTAAAAAAGGAAAATTTGTCCTTATGACAACGTGGATGAACTTCTTTTAAGAGTGAAATAAGATAGGATCTGAGAGAAATACCACATAATCTCACTTATATGTGAAATCTAAAAAAGATTAACTCACAGAAACAGATTGTAAAATGATGACGGCCAGAGCTTCAGGGTGGAGGCATTGGTGAGATATTAGTCAAAGTACACCCAGTTTCTTAAACTGAAGGAATAAGGCCACAGACCCTGCTCTCCACTCTGTACATACCTGCACCCAGAATGATTTTCAAGCTGCTGGGTCCAGGACTAGAACCCTAGTTGGCCTTGTGGGAGTCCAGTGCCTTAACCATCATGCCACCTGCTGGTCCCAAAGAAAGGAGATTTTAAGTCTTCTCACCACACATGAAAAAAGTATGTGGGTTGAGGCATGTCTTAAATAACTCTATTTAGGCGTTCCACAGTGGTGTTTATACACATATTAAATCATTTTGTTGTAGTGTGTGTGTGTTTGTATACACACAATTTTTACTTACCAACATAAAAAGTTAAAATCTTGAAAAAATTATGTGGTGAAAGTCAATTTTAAAGAAATTATATGATAACTAGTAATCAGGAAGAAATTTATTTTACAGTTAAAATCAAACTATATATCATTTAAAGCTAAATAAAACAATTAGATTATAAATTTTTGTAGAGGTTTTTGCCTTAAGGTAGGTACACTCACTGGAGAGAGGAAGAGAGACAGACAGTGAGAGGGAAAGTGAGAAATCACCCCCTCTCCCCCAAGGGGATGGCCATGCAGCAATCCTCTCTCTTCTACTCTTCTCTTGGGATCTTACACACAAGTGCCCAGTGTAAGTTTCAGCCATGAGATCTGGGACTCAAGCCACTGTCAGTAATGTGGGAGTCATAACCGTTATTCCATCTGCTGGTCCCTAAATACATTATTTAAAAGCAAAAACTTTGAAAAAAAATAATGATCAGAAAGTTGAGTAGTCAGAGAGATAAATTGAGTAAAAATATATTATTTCTCTACTAGTAAAATAATAAACAGTAGGGGTCAGCAGATGACCTAGTGGTTAAGGTTCTGGACTCCCACATGGCTGATCACGATTGGATCCAGCCCTTGAAAACGAAGTTGGTTACCCATGCATTCATGCTCAGAATCTCAAGTGAAGAAGGAAGGAGAAGGGATTGCAGTATGGCCATCTCTGCTGGGAGGGTGATTTCTCACTTTTCCTCTCTGAATCTCTCACTCTTTCTCCTTTCTGGTGAGTGCATGCATCCTATGACAAAGAAGTAAAAAAGGAAGAAAAACAATTTTTAAAAATAATAAATACTATTTAAAAATAGAACATTAAGCATGTGTAATTGCTATAATTATATGGTTCTTTTTGCAGTATGGCCATCTCTGCTGGGAGGGTGATTTCTCACTTTTCCTCTCTGAATCTCTCACTCTTTCTCCTTTCTGGTGAGTGCATGCATCCTATGACAAAGAAGTAAAAAAGGAAGAAAAACAATTTTTAAAAATAATAAATACTATTTAAAAATAGAACATTAAGCATGTGTAATTGCTATAATTATATGGTTCTTTTATGAAGCTAAATCTATACAACATAAATTATAAAAAATGCAATATAAGAAAAGAAAATGACATAGCAATATAATAAACTGTCACTACCAAATTCAGGCATACATGTCATACATGTATATATCTATATATGGATGGATATATATAAAGATATATAGTCATATATATATATATATATATGTACACACACACATTTTTATAGAGTCATTTGCAAATTCATGATGCATTTTTTGCATAGAAAAATACATCATGACTTTCCCAACAACCTTATAGAATCTAGGTGGTCATTGAAAGAATAAAGCAGCTCTATTTATACTGGTGAAAATAAAGTTTAAGTAAAAACTACAACATGAGGAATGTTAAGTGAGTCTATTCATATTCATACCTTTTCATAAAAATATCATATGTACCCCCCACACACACACACAGCATATCTCTGTAAAGATACAGAGGAAGTAATTGTATATTGATTTCCTTTGAAGATCAAATTTAGAAGAGTGTTGGAAAAGCTACTTTTCAGGGCACACTTTTAAATATTCTAAGTGTTATGAATGCACATATTTTATCCATTCAGATATAAGTAACCTTATTTTTAAAAGGTAAGTACATTTTTTTTCTGTTTCAGTACCCTGTTTATGTCTTTCAGAGAACTCAGAAAAATTTGTAGTAAAAACATGCATTTGCTTTTATGTTCATCGTTTATTTGGCTTGTGAGGCTGTAAACTTTATAAAGGCTGGGATCAAGCATCTTCCCCACTGCACAGTACCTAATGTGCAGGTAGGACTCTAAATATGCAGAGGGTACGGGTGCTCACCGGAGAGAGGCAGAAAGCACCTCAATGGAGCATGGTCATACCACAATCCTTTCCCTCCATCTCCATCCTGTTGAGATTTTGGACACCCCTGTGCATGAAAAAAATCCCTTCTTAAAAATTACTTATATTAGTAAATGATCTAATACAAGTTAAAACTATAATGATATATTTTGCCTATCTAATTTGTAAAATACTTCATAATTATAACATCCAATACAGATGTAAACAGAGACTTACAAACATTTCTGGGTTTCAAAGAATAATAAATATTAAGAAACTATTCATGGTAAAGAAAAATTGCATTTGAAGTTCCACACAATGGAGTATTGGCTAAAATGCAGGTATATTTCTGCAATTTAATACTGTGATGGAAAGAAAACCTACTTTACAATAATAATATGAAAAAAAAATTTCTTAATAAACTTAAACCATGCCTGATCACAATTTTCAAAAGAAAAAAATATACACACAGTCACATATATATCACCAAATACTGCAAATATATAAGACAAGAACTTGAAAGTCGTTATATCTTCATTTTGGAGCTGTTTTTGCATTTAGGAACCTTCCATATTTTCTACAGGGAATATAGATGATTTCTTAAATTGCAAACTTTGTAATGGAAAGATTATATCATGAATTGCCTAACATCTAAAAGTATTTTAAAAACATAAAAAAGATGGGGCTGGCAGCTTACATGGTGGTTAAAGGTGCTGGACTCCCACATAGCTGACCATGGTTTGAGTCCTGGATCTGGCAGCTTGCTTTCTCACTTTTCCTCTGTCTCTTTCATTCTCTCTCTCTCTCTCTGGTCAAATTTAAATAAATAAATAAATAAATATTAAATAAAATATTTATTTATTTAGAAAGAAAAAATACACTTGATTCTAAACTGGCAAAACAAGTAAATGAAGTAACCCAAAAGAATAATACTGCATACTTTGATAGTTTGTATTATGAGACCTGGTCTTATAGAATAATGTGTTAAAGCATTTTTTTTTTGTATTTGGAGTGAAAAATAAAAATATTTCAAGAGCATTTGAGAATTGAGATGTGTTGGCATGTTGGTTTAATCTCAAGATCATGAATTAGATTCATATAGTAGTCTTCATTTCAAATATGACTCCACTTCT
>NW_006204563.1:1534750-1542672 GCF_000334495.1 Tupaia belangeri chinensis
GCTGGACTCCCACATAGCTGACCATGGTTTGAGTCCTGGATCTGGCAGCTTGCTTTCTCACTTTTCCTCTGTCTCTTTCATTCTCTCTCTCTCTCTCTGGTCAAATTTAAATAAATAAATAAATAAATATTAAATAAAATATTTATTTATTTAGAAAGAAAAAATACACTTGATTCTAAACTGGCAAAACAAGTAAATGAAGTAACCCAAAAGAATAATACTGCATACTTTGATAGTTTGTATTATGAGACCTGGTCTTATAGAATAATGTGTTAAAGCATTTTTTTTTTGTATTTGGAGTGAAAAATAAAAATATTTCAAGAGCATTTGAGAATTGAGATGTGTTGGCATGTTGGTTTAATCTCAAGATCATGAATTAGATTCATATAGTAGTCTTCATTTCAAATATGACTCCACTTCTCCCAAAAGCCGGGTTTGGCCTCCTTCTGTGTACCAGGTTGTCTTTATGCAGATGAACAGTAGCTATATAACTATCTGCAAGAATAAATTCTCTTTAACTTCTCCATGTTTCAATTTCTATATCTGAAGTGGCAATATTGGTGCCAACCCCGAAAGAATTTAATAAAAATAATGCTCACAGAAATGCCTAGAACACATTACTCTTAGTGAATGTATATACACCATACATGTACAAATGATAATTAACATAAACTGTCTGTATGTAAATATAGACACAGATTGCATGCCCATAAAAATGGAGACGTATAGTATAACTGACAAATGGAAATGCATTAAGGAAGCTGTATTTTTATAAAGAGAGGATTAGCCATGCTTGCAAGTTGTATATAAAAGACCAGTATATTTTCTATCTTACACAGACAATTTTAAGGGTAAACAGAAGGGATTTACAAAATTGGATTTATTAATAACATGTAATTTATTTTTAGTACAAAACTAGGCTTATTCTTTAAGGATAGGAGAAATATGCAAGAAAGAAAGAAAGAAAGCCAAGATTTAAGGAAAGACTCAGAAATAAAATATGCACACACAGACTTGAAACAATCTGGTCCTAGGGTAACAAAGTAACAGGTTTTTCTCCACACATTTCCCCCACCCCCAGACAGGCACTGAATCCCAGTATGCAAACAAAAGGGACATATTGTAGAGGTGATTCATGCAGCTGGGAAGACAAAAGGCTGTACCAGCCAAAGCCAACATTTCACAACAGCCTATAATGGAAAACTGGTTTCTCTCTTTTTGTTGATAAGTGGCATGTTTGAGTAAGTGGCATATTCTTTTAAATTTCCATTTTTAAACATTAACTAATATACCTCAAAATAACCACCAACTTTCCTTTTTTTTTTATAGAAACTCATTTTTTCATAAATATCTGTCTGTGCTTTTATCTACATATGTGCTGCTATCTTTCCATAAACTCAATCACAGTGTAATTTAGTCTGTATGGGTAAATGTAGAAAGGCTCTCAGATGGCTTAGAAGAAATAGAACAAAATTAGTTTGGATTTTTTTCCAAGTGGATTGTCACAATCTGTGCATGTTATTTCCCTTATCGTTACATTTATGCAACATTCGCATTCCCTTTCCTCCTTTATCCAGCTCCTATTTAAAATAAACAAGGGAAAAATTAAGTGGGTACAATCACCTCTAGATTCTTTATAAACACTGTACAATGGCTAAGAGACTGTAATGCTTGAATGGCTGTTATTGGTTTAAATTTGGCATGTGACATTGAAGTAATGTATCTTCTGCTGTGCCCAGAAAAAATCTCAATCAGAGTTCCAAGCACAGAGAGACAGGGGAGTCATTTTTTTGCTATGCTGTGTTTTAACATTCCTGAATCTGGTTTCTGTCAAGATCATCCTTCAAAGGAACCTCCATTTTAACAGAGCTGCCAATAGACTGAAAAAATAGGCATTAAAGCAGCTTGTTTATAGAAATGTACTTAGTCTCATTGCTAAGGAAGTCTGTATTTGACATGATACTTATGTATTGTATTACAACATGAATATTTGCTATTAAGAAACATAAAGCGATTAAGATAAATGCGAGCATCAAAATTATAATAGAAATTATTTCTTTCAAGTAGTCTCAAGGTAGTCTCCAAATCTATTGTAAAAGCTCTTTGACTTTCTTCCAATGAATACAACTCTGATAAAGGGATGATACCTAGGATTTAAGCATCATTTTCCCAATGGATAACATGGTTGTCAGAAGTATTTAAAATAATTAAATTTAAAAGATATTTCTATTGATAATTCTCCTAGCTTTAACTGATTTCACCCTATGTTTTGTCTCCTAGCCCTTTTATTCATGCGTTTTTAACTTTATTTATTTATTTCTTCCATGATGAAAGAGACAACATTCCCAATAGGGTCTTGGCACCATAATCTTCAGCCAGCCACAGATCTTAAGAACAAGTATGCCCAGGGTACTCAGGGAGGTCTCCAGATGTGAACTCAGAACCTTTCTATGTGTCTCACAGAGTTGTGTTTTACTGCTGCACCACTATCTGGCCCCATTCAACATTTCTGTGATGAATACTTTTCAAAACAAATGTCAATTACCCATTGATGTTCTGATTTCTCTCTTAGTAGCACTTCTTTTGGAGAAGAGGTCTTGCCTCCCTCCTTTCTATGTCCATGTTTAAAACACAGTACTGGAATAGCCTTGGAATTCAACACATTATCTATTAATATTTTGCATGGCAATCTGGTTTAGAGTCCATAGTCACAACTCAGATATGCAGAAAATCTTTATCACCATCACAAGCCATCATTTTTCTTGGGAGATAGATGAGGAACGACACCATTTCAGACTCAGTATAATATAAACTAACTGCTGCCAGATGAATAGTTTCTTTGGGAGAAAGAGCTTTTGAAAATGCCTCACATCCAACCTGTTCTTCATCTTTCAGCAAATGATATATTTGTTAAGAAGAGGCTTGCATAATGGTTAGGCATTAGAAAAGGGGAGAAGATACAAAGCAAACAGGCAATAATGTTTCAGTAAGGTCATCTGGTATGGTATCCAGATCTCTGAGAGTGTTTTTCTAGTCTACACAATCAAAGGTAACTCATTAATAACTCATTCATGCTCAAATCTGTAAGAAAGGAAAATGGGAAGGAGTAGAGGGCAAGATTTCCTATTTGAATATATGACTTAGAAGCTGTTTCCATCATTTCTACTTAAATGCAATTGGTTGGAACTTAGTTTCATGGATCATACTAGTAGAAGAGTTAGCAGATTTATATCAATAACTACAATACAAGGAAGAAAGAAATCGTTTTCATAAAATGAGCGAAAATAAAATCTAACAAAAGTTGTTTAAGCATGAAGATCTAAGTCTTTGTGAGGAAATAAGTAAAGCATTTCTGGGCATGTCTTCCATAAAATGAAATAAATTAGTATATTTGTTTGATTTATTGCACTAATATTTATTGAATTTCAGCCATGAAAATAATGGGAAGCTAGGTTATGAGAAGCAAAACAATTATAGTCCCTTTCCTAATGGGAGTTGCTAATTATTTATTTTGCTATGATTTTATTATTTGACCAAAACAGAAATGCAATAGTGAAACTTGAGGTATTCTAAAATACTTTTGTAAGAGTTTATAGTCCTGTGGAATAATAGTAATAAAAATGCTACTTACCGTATAGTACTCTTGCAACTTATCTGAATAATACCACCGACAATAGCAAACCGCCACTGAGAAAAAGTGTTTAGGATTGTAATCAGTTATCTTTTGCAGGAAGTAACTAACTGATTTCCGAAGTGGTTTAGGGGCTTAACAAACATTATCTAGAATCCTGAGTACATCCGTCCTCCTCCTCTGGTCATCTTTGTTGAATTGCTGTCTTTATACTATTGTCTGGTAGTCTCAGAATGGGTACCATGGTCAAACAAAACAACTACAAAGTCAAAAATTAGAATGGTAGTAAAAGGTGTCTTTCTGTCAAGTTGTTTCATTATGCCAGTCAAGGAAAAATTTATCCAGGAACTCCCTAAAAACCCTAACTTTTTGGTTTTAGACCAAAACTACGAGAAACTAGATATTTTGAAAGGAAAGACTGTCTTCTTAGTAAGCAAATGTTTTGCCACAGATATGTATCTATATCCAAATCATGACCTTTATATGCTTTAATAATTCTTGTACAAATTTTGGGACCAGAAGGTGGTATAATGGTTATGCCACTGTACTCCCACATAGCCCATTGCGGTTCAAGTCCTGGACCCAGGGCTTAAAATTCACTCCAGGTGCATGTGCATGTGTGCCCAAAATCCCAAAAGGAGAATGGAGGAGGAGGGACTGTGGCATGGTGGAATATCCCTGGGGGATAATTTCTCACTTTCTATCTCTCCCTGTCTCTCCAGTGAGCGTACATGGCCTACAGCAAAAATCTCTTACAAAAAAATGATATTTCTTACACAACTTTAAAGTAATTCTCAGTCTTCTCTGCCTTCTCAGGTCTCTTACCTCATCAGTGATTCTAGCTCTCTCCTAGTAAATAATTTTCCCTTTCTAGTTCCTCTTCACACTCAGAATTATAAGGATGACCTAATCTCCTCCATAATGAAAATAAATACTGGGTCATCAGGAAAGTCATGATGTATTCTTGCACAGAGAAACAGAAAAATATGTCTCTCTCAATCCCAGTAACAAATTTTAGCTATCTTGCAATTTTCCTTGTTTTCTCTGTAGTCAAATATTTTTCTTTTCTTTTCTTTACTTTTCTTTTCTTTTCTTTTCTTTTCTTTTCTTTTCTTTTCTTTTCTTTCTTTCTTTCTTTCTTTCTTTCTTTTTTTTAAATTTTTTTGTTAAGAGAGATTTTGCTCACCAGAGATAAAGAGTCAGAAAGCAAGAAATCATCCCAAGGAGGGAAGGCCATGAAACTGAAGGCCTTTCTCCTTCAGTCTCCTCTCGAGATTCTGGGCATGCACACACTTGCACCAGGTGTTAAGTGTGGAGCTGCCTGGTCCAGGATTTGAACCATGGTCAACCAGGTGGGAGACCAGTGATGTAGCCACTATGCCATCAGCTGGTCCCCCCATAGTCAAGTATTTCTTTTTTTTTTTTTTTTTTTTTTTGGAGAGGTTTTTTTTTTGCTATAGGGCGCGTGCGCTCGCCAGACAGACAGAGAGAGACAGAGAGATAGAAAGCAGGAAATCACCCCCCAGGGGGGATGGCCATGCCGCAATCCCTTCTCCTCCATTCTCCTCTCGGGACCCTGGGCACGCACGCACACGCGCCCGGCGTGAGTTCAAGCCACCGGGTCCGGGACTCGAACCGCGGTCAACTACGTGGGAGTCCAGCGACATAGCCATTACGCTAACTGCTGGTCCCCATAGTCAAGTATTTCTAAAGTGTAAAGCCACTCATTGCCTCTACCCATGTACTCCCTTTCACTTTTCAACCCAAATCAGTCTGATCTTTGTGCCCACAACTACACCTAACCTGCTATTGTTTAGTGCAGCAGTGGTCAGTGGTCTTCATATCTCAACTGAAGTAGATCATCTGTGTGAGTCTGGTTACCATTCTTGCTGCAGTTCCGGCTTCCTTTGGCTTCTAAGAAATTACTCTTTGCTGACTTTTCTCTTACCTTTCTGGACACATCTTGGCCATTTTAATGATTAATGTTTTTTATTTGTATATCTCCTCCATTGATACAGGATAAAAAATGCTAAAAATTATCCACATTAAGGAAAACGTATAAATTTAAAGAATTGCCTTAGAGCATGCCATTATATTGTAAATAAAACATGATTGGTTGTTGTATACCATTAAAATACCCATAGTGGTTGTACCCCCTTTTTTTGTTTTTGTTTTTTTCTTAGAGAGTTGTGGTTTTTTTTGGGTTTGTTTGTTTTCTTTTTTTTTTTTTTTTTTGAAGAGGTTTTTGCTATAGGGCACATGCGCTTGCCAGACAGACAGAGACAGACAGAGAGACAGAAAGCGAGAAATCACCCCCCAGGGAGGTATGGCCACGCCGCAATCCCTTCTCCTCCATTTTCCTCTCAGGATCTTGGGCACGCACACCGTGCGTGAGTTTAAGCCCGGCATGAGTTTAAGCCACGGAGTCCAGAACTCAAACAGTGGTCAACTGCGTGAGAGTCCAGCGACATAGCCATTACACTAACTGCTGGTCTCTAGAGAGAGATTTGCTTTAGCGTGCATATGCTCACAGGAGAGACAGACTGAAACTGAAAATCACTCCCCAGGGGGATGACCACCAACCAAGCCCTTCTCCATTCTCCTCTTGGGATTTTGGGCACACACCACACGTGCCGGCATGTTTCAAGCTTCTGGGTGCAGGACTTGAACCACAGTCGGCCATATAGGAGTTCAGCGACGTAACCATTATACCAAATGCTTGTCCCACTAGTTGCACCTTTTAAGAGAACATGAAAATCACCTGGAAATAAGTTTCCAGAAACATAAAAGACCAAGAAAAACTGATAAAGAAATACCCTCTTCCATTACATGGAAGAATAGTGAAAAAAATATCATTTATAAAGTTGTTAAATATATGTAGTTAAGCATAAAATAAGGGAAAAGAATCCTTGGGTAGCAGCCATATAGAAAGAACTTAAAAGGAGGCCAACAACTTCAAAGGGATTCAATGTGGCTAATGAATATTTCAGCAATTCTTGAGTGCTAAAATGTAACCCCATTTTGTGAAAAGATAAGACCTCTTATCTCTAGAAACTGGAAAGCTTAAACAAAGTCCCCTTAGTATGGCTCAGATCCTTGAAGTGCCATCCATCAGTATAAAAAATAAAATTTAAACAAACAAACAAAAAAATGCCTGTTTACCTGGATAAGTCTTTAAAACAGACAAAAAAAAAAAATCAAAAAACCTTACTGCACATCCAAGATAAAAGAAGGATTACCATGAAAAATTGAAAAGTTGAGTATCAAAGCCTACTGCATGCCCAAACATGGAGTCTAAATATCTACATGGTAATAGTAACATTCTAAATTAATGTCACACTGAGGATGATTGGAAGATCGAAGTTTCTAACCAAAGCTTTTCCCCAGAACAGTTTATCTTAAACATCCACAGATCTCTACCAAGTTCACAAGAACAAATGTTACAAACCTCATAAGAAGTAAATCCCCTTGAAATCAACATATTGATTCTAATAGAAGAAATATATTTTTCAGCACTTCATTCATTTGATAAATATTTTTCAGATCTATTATCAACTAGAAAGTCTTCGCGGTACTGCATATGGAGAGCTCAATAGAAAATGAAGGGATGAAGATACAAAAGAAGGAAAAGAAACCATAGCAAAAAGCAGGATAGAAAATAAAGAGGTCAGCCTGTGGCCTGGTGGTTAAGGTGGCTGGATCCCACATGGTCAGTTGTGCAGTTTGAGTCTTCCAGTGGCTTGTAACACACCCTGAGCACATATGCATGCATGCCCCAAATCCTGAAAGTAGAATGGAGCAGGTATAGTAGTGTGACCATCTCCCTTGGGCATAATTTCTCATTTTCTCTCTTTCTCCCTCCCTTCCTCCTTCCTTTTCTCCCCCTCTTTCTCCCTCTCCTGTGAGTACATGTGCCCTCTTGCAACTTTTTAAAAATGAGACAAATAGAAAATAAATAACAATAATAAATACTTAGATCTAGCCATGCCAGTCATTAAATATAAATGAACTAACACTCCAATTAAAAAAAAAAAGAAAGAAAGAAAAGAAGGAGAAACAGAAGATTCAGAACCACAAAAGAGCAAAGTGAACTACTTAAAATTCCCGACATTAAAAAGTTAATAGACGTATGTTCACTTCAGGAGTATACATACTGAAATTCAAACAGTAAGGAGGGAGATTAACTGCCTCCTTTTTTTTTTTTTTTAATTTTTTTTCCGGGGGAGAGAGGTTTTTGCTGTAGGGAGCATGCACTCACCAGAAAGACAGAGAGAGAGAGAGAGAAAGACAA
>NW_006204563.1:1542785-1598873 GCF_000334495.1 Tupaia belangeri chinensis
GGCCTAAAGCCACGGTCAACTACATGGGAGTCCAGTGACATAGCCATTATGCTATCTGCTGGTCCCAGCCTGCCACCTCTTAAAGTATGGCATGGAAATTTGTGAATATTTCTATATAAGTTATTAGCATCAATCCCAGAACCTGATAAAGATAGCACTACACAGATATCTGTAGAATAATCTCTTGTGAATATTGGTGAAATTATATTCAATAAGATATCAAACATAAATCAACAAACAACTAAATAAAAGTATTTTAATACAAACAATTTAGGAATGCAGGGATGGTTCTTTATTAGGTATTATTGAAATAATTCACTAGATTATATATCTGGTAATAAAACACATAAGAATGTTTCTAGAAGTTATGAAAGGACTTATACAAAATTTAAAGCCCAAGTAGTTGCTAA
The DNA here is from genome assembly GCF_000334495.1 of Tupaia belangeri chinensis. Taxonomy (NCBI): domain Eukaryota; kingdom Metazoa; phylum Chordata; class Mammalia; order Scandentia; family Tupaiidae; genus Tupaia; species Tupaia belangeri. Next base: position 1,543,196 of record NW_006204563.1, read on the forward strand.
AAATCACTTAGGATAAAAATGGGTAGATACAATGAAATGCCACATATTCATCTGAATGGTTAGAATGAAACAAAAGGAAATTACCAAGTTTTGGTGAAGGTATGGACTAAGCAGAACTTTCTGACACTGTTGGAATAAATGTAAATTAGTACACCATCTTTGGAAAATGGTATGGCAGAATTTGCTGAAGCTGAATACTTGCATAACATATAACCCACCAGTTCCAATTTTGGTATTTTGTTGACCACAATGGCCTTAACATTTCCCTCAGCTTGACTAAACTTTGGACAGAGTTCGTCCTATTTATTTATTTACTTAAAGATTTTTTGCTGTAGGGCTCCTGCTCCAGAGTGCTGACCTCCCTTTCTTTAAAGCATTTACTTTAGAAAGCTTGTCATTGTTCATTCTTTTTCTGCCTTTATGAGATATAAATTTTTATACGAGATTTAAATCTTTTTTTTTTGGAGCGGTTTTTGCTATAGGGCATGTGTGCTTGCCAGACAGAAAGAGACAGAGAGACAGAAAGCGAGAAATCACCCCCCAGGGGGGATGGCCACACTGCAGTCCCTTCTCCTCCATTCTCCTCTAGGGATCTTGGGCACGCACGCACACACGCCTGGCGTGAGTTTTAAGCCACCGGGTCTGGGACTCGAACCGTGGTAGACTACATGGGAGTCCAGTGACATTGCCATTACGCTAACTGCTGGTCCCAAGAGATTTAAATCTTTTTAAAAGACTTGCATCAGTTTTACAACCCAGAATTCTTTCTCTAAAATCTGGGAGCATCCCTTTGACTTGTAATCAACTGGGAGGCCTATCTTTTAGTCTCTGTGGGAGCAGGATCCTAACTTCAGTGGGTAGCTATTTCCGGTTTAGGAAATTGTGTATGGCCAATTAGCAAACGTAGGTGGTTTATAACTCTCCCACCATAGCTATTAATAACTCTCCCTCCCACCTACTGTTTCAGGAGAGCTGAGTTTAGGTTACGTTTTGGTCATTTTACCCTATTGCAATAGCTTTAGCTAAAATCTTACTTGTTTAATGTTGGTGAAAGTTTTGACTTGATATTCCCAACAGAAATGCAAATATATGTACTCCAAAATACATGCACTAGTATGTTCATAGCAGCACTATACAAAATTACCCCACGTTGGAGACCAGTCAACTGTCCAACAACAGTTAAATGAATGAATAGGTCATGGTACATTCACAAAATAATACTACGTGGCAGTAAGAAAAAATAATTTACAAATACAGGCAAGAATATGAAGGGATGGCTAAAAGTTTATGCAAAATCCGTATCATGAAAAAATCTGCATGGAATAAAAAATTTGGCCGCAGTGGAAATGTGTACTAGCTTGTTATAGTATGTTTGAATAAGATCTAGTTTGAGACATTAAGAAGGGTAAGACATCAGTTTGAAAAGAACCTTTATCAGAGCAACTTGAATTCTAAATTTCTGCAAGAACAAATATCAAAGTACGGTGATATTTGGATGGAAAAACGGTGAAGTCACTGATGCTTTATGATAGGTGATGTGGACAGTTCCTCAAAGTAATCAATAGTTTGCATATGGGTAACTCATTAAGGTGGAATAAATCAATATAGAAGATGATGCCTGCAGTGGTAGACCATCCACATCAATTCACAAGGAAAATATTCATCTTTTGTGTGCCCCAAATGAAAAGGACCAATGATTAATAGCAGAAACAATTGCCAAAACCATAGACATCTCAAATGGTTCAGCTTACACAATTCTGGTTAAAAAATTGAGCAAACTTTCTGCCCAGTAGGTGCTAAAACTGTTGTGCCCGAATTACTTGCAAAGAACAGAGCTTTCAATGGAAATTCTAAACAAATAGAATCAAGATCCTAAATTTTTTTCCCCCCAAAGAATTGTAACAGGAGATGACACATGAATTTACCAGTGTGATCCTGAAAACAAGGCACATTCAAAGCCATGGCTAATAGGAGGTGGAAGTGGTTTAGTCAAAGCAAAAGTAGACTGGTCAAAAGCAAAGGTCATGGCAACAGTTTTTTGGATGCTTAAAGAATATTACTTGTTGACATTTTGAAGGGCCAAAGAACAATAACATCTTCTTATCATGAGAGTGTTTTGAGAAAATTACCTGAAGCTTTAGCAGAATACCAGGAAAGCTTCTCTTTGGAGAGTGCTTTTCACAAAAGCAATGATCCTAGTCATTATTCTATTAAGCAAGGGAAATTTTGTGAAAGTTTCTAGACGTTCACCTTATAATCACTATTTGACTTCTTCTTACTTCTTTTTGTTTCCTAATATTTAAAAAACAAAAAATTAAGAAGTGCTTAGTTTTCTTCAGCTAATAACAGCAAAAAGACTGTACTGACATAGGTAAATTCCCAGGACCTGCAATTTGTTAGGAATGATCTAAATACAGGTATCTCTCCTTACAAAATTTTCTTGACGTTATAGAGCTTATGTTGAAAAATAAAGTTTGTATTGTTTATTTTTGTCTTTAGTTTCATTTTTCCACAACTATCTTTTAAGAGAGAGATTTGCTATAGGGTGTGTGCACTTGCCAGACAGATGGAGAGATAGACAGAAAGAGAGAAATCACCACCCAGGGAGGATGGCCATGCTGTAGTCCCTTCTCAGTTATCCTCTTGGGATCTTGGGCACGCACGCACACGCACCTGGCTAGAGTTTTCAGCCACTGGGTCTGGGACTCAAATCACAATTAACTACGAGGGAGTCCAGTGAAGCAACCATTATGTCATCAGCTGGTCTCTCCACAAACTTTTTGAAGTCATCTCACATGGCTAAGTTCTTAGCAAAAAAAAAAAAAATCCCAGTAAAACACATGTACATATTGTATGATCCAATTCAAATAAATTATTTTACAAATGAATGGAGCTTGTCTATACCTTTAGAAATCAGGCTAGTGATAACCCTCGATGGTGACAGTAATAGGACTAGTTACTCAAGAGATAATGGTCATATTTTATTTCTTGATCAAGGTGCTAGTTAATGATTATATTCAGATTATGGAAATTTGGCACATCGTACAGTTATGACACTTTTTTCATAGATATTACAGTTGCTGTTTCTCAGAGTCATCTAGGAATCTTGTAAAACATGCAGATTTCAGTGCTACATTTCTAGAGCTTCTGATTTAGAAAATATAGGATGAGACTAGGATATGAACATTTTAACAAGCAGGTGGTCTTGGCACACTTTGAAAAATATTGCATTTGAGTGCAGTAAGGTAATTACAGATTCTGTCAAAGACTACTCAACAAGAAAAAAAAGTAATAACATTTAAATGTAACAAAGGAAAAAATATTGAATAGAACACTACCAACTCTAGCATTTTTTATATATTTTTATAAGCAAAGAGAGAGGTGCAGTTTAATAAACAGAGTGAAAAGCTATTTTTTTTCCTCCCTAATACAAAAGAGCATATCGTTTATACAAGATTCTTTGGATCATTTTTGGCTTAGGAGTGGTGTCATTGCTATGGCAATGAAACAGCAAGCAAAGTAGACTCATTTAGCTCCTGAATTGAGGTTAAGCTGAATGTGCTATGGCTTGTCAAACCTCCATCTCCAGAATGAATTCAGACGTTCTAGTATGCCCTCTATCCTTGTACCCATAATCTCTGGTGTTGCAGTGAATATGATTTTGGCCAAGTATGCGAAGAGTTGGGTGTAATAAAACTTTTCTGGGAGTAATGATGATAAACTTCTAGTTTCTCAGGGATTATTATCCTATGAATTCAAATTCAAGGGCAGTGCCTTCAGAAATGAAACGAACAAGGCAAATAGATCTTTGCCTCTTCTAGGTCTAGGTAAAAGTATTATTTGACCTGTACCAGGCAACTCAGATTAAAGGGATGACTAGACAAGAGACTTTTTTATTTGCACGACTCTCCTATAATAAGCAAATATTTGAAACAGTGTTACCAATACTGTAAATAATAATTACACATGTCTGGTTAGTGAAAAAAAACTAAGAACCAAGATTTACTGCTACAGAAAAGAATAATATATCTGAATTTAACTCACTTGGGTGTAGATGCATAAAACTCTTCTTATTCAAATTCTTTTTTGGACATCTTTCCTTCTACATTATTTCTTACAAGGTATCCCATATTTTTCCTATAATGTTGAATTCACTGATTCACTAGTCTACAGTTTTTCTGGTTTATCTTTTGATCCATTTTAAAACTAATGGATTTGTGTTTACCACTTTTAAATTCTGGGATATCTTCCCTGAATCATGTGATTTTTTTCCCCCTTTTGCTGTCACTTTGGTTTTGAAAGAAGTAAATCAATACTGTGCCTTAAAAAGCTCTGGCACTATTGTCAGTAAATATATTGCATTCAGTTACTTTTTCTCACTAAATATTGCTTGATATAATACCAGAGCATCTTCTGCTGCACCAGAGAAAAAAGATGCTATTTTGAGCTGTGAACCAAGGATTGATTTCTTCTAAGATATACTATATATTTTATGTATTGCATCTAACCTTGCTGTTTGTCAGATTTCATAGAAACCTCCATTCTCTCATTTGTGTGTAATCTACTTAGCCTTCTGCAAAGATGAGGAGTTGGCTGTGTCACTCCAGCTTATATCCTAGTAAGTTTTACCTATAGATAGTATATATTTGATCTCAGTGACCCACACAGATGTTTCAAAACATAGCTATTAGAGTTGGAAAGCCTACATGAATTCTTTAACACATTTCAACCTCTCCAAGTCTGTATTTCTTCACTTATCAAAAGGAAATATTAGTAATAAATCCATCTTGTCATACTGACAATCAATGAGATGATGCATATGCAACCGTAAACTGAAAAGCCATGTGCAAATGTCAGTCTATTCTGCATTATCAAAGTTAAGCACAGATTGTGCCGTAAGAAGGGTGGGTGATTTTCCTCCAAATCTTCCCATTACCTGTCCTTCACCCAGGTAAGACTTGTTAGAAAGGGATTGGATGGATTAGCCACATTCTCTGCGTCCATATCCAAGAATACAAGAGTTTAGGAGAAAGTATGCAATCCAGAAGATACATAGTACCACTTGAAATCCATGATCTCCAACCCCAGTGGGCTCAATACATCCTGTTTCTCAAGTCAACTTTCACTCCTTATCACTACAAAGACTTCTTGCAGCCCTGACATCTCTGCCGTAGTCTCTTACCTCACTTTAAGTGGATGACATTTCCCCTCTCGTCTTCTTCGAAAAGAGTAACGCCTTTGTTGGGAAATATCACAATCCACTACCTAACTTACCAATGTGTCTCCATTCACTCCCTCTGTTGATGGCAAGAAATTTGGCCCTGTGACTCCAGTCCCTTACTTTCTACTGTATCATTCCTGTGAATAGTTAAGTATGTTAAAATCACCCCATTTTAAAAGAAAAAAGGGAAAGAAGGAGGTATAGAAGGAAAGAGAGAGAAAGAAAGAAAGAAGCAAATAGAGAGAAAAAGAGCTTTTCATGGATAGCACACTGATCTCCAACTATAACAGAAATACCTTTCTCCTACCTCTTCACAGCCAAATTTCTTCACAGATTTCCCCATCCTATTTCCACTTCTTAACAACCAGCTCATTCTTCAGCCCACTACAATCTGTCCTCTTCCCACTGCACCACCAACAGAGCTCTTCTCTTTAAAACAAATGGAAATGTTTGAGACTTTATCTTATATCTCACAGTGGCTTTGTTTTTGTCACTTACGTTCTTTTTAAAGAAATGATTTACTGAAATAAAATTGAGTTTTAAGCGAATAATTCAATGGCATTTAGTACATTTACAATGTTATCTAGTCACTACCTCTATCAAGTTTCAGAACATTTCTGTCACTCTGAAGAAAAAGAAATTCCATTAAAGAATTTCTCTTCATCTCCACACCCTCCTCCCAGGTCCTGGCAACCACCAATCTGTATTCCCCTCCTATGGATTCATCTAGTCTAATGATTTTATGTAAATAGAGTCATCAGAAGTGTAGCCTTTTGTGTCTGACTTCTTTCACCTAGCATATTTTGGAGGTTCATCTACATCATAGCATGTATTAGTACTTCATTCCTTATCAGAGTAGCATAATATTTATGCTGTGTGTATGTGTATCATGATTTGTTTATTCATTCATCTCCCTTACTTCTTGAAACAACTCTTCTGGTTTTTAGAACACCTACAACTAGAGACCAACAGATGGCCTAATGCTTACATCACTGGACTCCCATGTAATCTATGGCAGTTTTAGTCCCAAACACAACAGCATAAAATTCACGCAGGGTGCGTGTGCATGCTCAAAATCCTGAGGGGAGAATTAAGGAGAAGGGAATGTGGCATGGTCATCCCCCCAGGGAATGATTTTTCACTTTCTGTCTCTCTGTCTCTTTCTGTTTCTCCAGTAAGCACACACACCCTACTGCAAAACTCTCTTAAACACACACACACACACACACACACACACACACACACACACAGAGTTTTCCTTTTTAGAAAGCTTAACACTTAGTATGATATTTGGTAGTTTACCTATAGTATAGAATAAAGCAGTCCCCAACCTTCCTGGCACCAGGGACAATTTGTGTGGAAGACAGTTTCTTCATGGACTGAGGGTTGCAAGGGGAATTGGTTGGTCTTAGGGTAAGCCAAGTGCAACATATTCACCCTGCACACCATTTCTACCACTACCACATTGCAGAATACAATGAAAAAAAAAAACCAGTAGGGTTCCTGTTCCCATGAGAATTCCATACAGCCTGATCTGACAGGAGATGGAATCCAGGTTGTAATGTAAGTGATGGGATGGGAAGTGGCTGTAAACACAGGCAAAACCTCACCTACTGCCTACCTGCTGCTGTTTGGTCCTGAAGACCAGCCAGATCTGTGGCCCAGCACCCCATAGGTGACAGACTGACAGCGATACATGGGTGGTTTGGGGACCCCTGATAGCATGTATCAGTGTATCAATACCTCTTTCCTTTTTATGATTGAATACTATAATCCATTGTATGCATATACAATTGTACAACATATGTATGTATCCCTCTCAAATTTGTAAGACCTGCACCTCTATACTAGGTATTTCTGCCAAGCTCCAGGTCTGTATATCCAACTGTGTTTGATATTGTCTTTTGTCAGTCACGCTTATCCATCTGTCATACATATTCTTCAAATACAGCATGAGAGACTGATGTCACTATGCTTTCTACATTTTGTGTCTTTCTGTACTTCCTCTCATAGTCAGTGGCACAACCATTTACCCTGTTGACTAAATAAACCTACGTATTCTCCTTGACTTATTCTTTATTTCTTCCCTCTCATCCTCTTCCACACTCAGTCTCCAAAATGTATTCAGTTTATCTCTTTAATATCTCTTGAATCTTGTCACTTCACTTCATCCCATCAACATTAACCTTGACCATGTCATTATCTTGTCCCCTGTGCTTCCTTAGTTGAAGCCCATGGCTTCAGCCATGGTCTGCTTTACCTATTGCAGTCAGACTAATCTTTTTGGTATAGAAGTCTTGTGTCAATGCTATGATGAAGACTTACCTCAGTAGCTCCATATGAAATACAAGTTTCTAAAAAAAAACCTTCTGTAGGGCCAGCTCCTGGCATGATGGTTAAGGCAGCTGGATCTGACATGGCCAACTCTATGGTTTGAATCCTAGACTGGTGGCTTGAGAAACACTCCAGATATGTTTGCATGTATACCCCAAATCCCAAAAGAAGAAAGAGATGGAGAAAAAGGGATTGTGGCATGCCCATTCCCACTGGGGGTGTTTTCTCACTTTCCCTCCTTCTCTGTCTCTCTCCAGCGAGCTTTTTCATCCTCTGGCAAGTTGAAAAGTAACACAAAAAGACACCTTTATGAACTGACTCTACTTACTTCTCACTCCTCATCTCTGGCCACTCTATCTGCTTTATGCATCCCACACATAAAAGATTAATTTTAGTTCTTGAACAGGCCACACACGCCACCTTTTTGTTTTGTTTTTGCACAGCTGCTTTCTCCATCTAGAACACTCTTCTGACACAACTATCCCACCACTTTCATCTTACCAGTTCTTACGCATTCCTGAAAAGTCAAGTATATTTTTCTGCTTTCAGTAGAGACTTTATTCTGATTCAGTTCTGGTTGTCCTACATTCTGAACAACAGTTACTGTGTTAGCTACTTTGTTTTATCTTAGACTTAACAGATCTCTATTCCTGTTTAAAAGAGATCAGGTATTGGGACCAGCAGTTAGCGTAATGGCTATGTCACTGGACTCCCACGTAGTCGACCACGGTTCGATCCCAGACCCGGTGGCTTAAAACTCACGCCGGGCGCGTGTGCGTGCGTGCCCAAAATCCTGAGAGGAGAATGGAGGAGAAGGGATTGGCGGCATGGCCATCCCCCCTGGGGGGTGATTTCTTGCTTTCTGTCTCTCTGTCTTTGGGCTGGGGAGCGCACGCACCCTAAAGCGAAAAACCTCCCAAAAAAAAAAAAAAAAGAAAAAAAAAAAGAGACCAGGTATTGTTGCATCTTTTTTCAAAAATATTAAAGCATGGTTTTATAAATGTTTCAATTCTGAATGAAAATAATTTTCAGCCAAAAAAAAAAAAAACCCATAGACTTTCTTTACTCTCTTTTTTGTGGGTATGTGGATATAAAGGTATATTTTAAAGACTGTGATGGGAGAAGGGGTATAGTAGATGGCATGGTGGTGAAGGCGCTTGACTCTTACATGGCTGACCTCAGTTTGAGTACTGGACCTGGAAGTTTGAAAATCATGCCGGCATGTGTGTGTGCATGCCCAAAATTCCAAGAGGAGACTTGGGGAGAAGGCACTGTGATGTGGCCATCCCCTGGGGAGTGATTTCTTGCTTTTTCTCTCTCTGTCTATCTCTGTCTCTCTCACATGAGTTCATGTGCCCTATGGTAAAAACCTTATTTAAAAAAAAAAAAAAGACCATGATTGATTCTCTGGTCCTCTCACTTCTCTCCCCTCCATATTCCAGGTCATTTTATGTAAAAAGACAATACACCCAATATGGAAAGTTATTGCATGGTGCCTTTGAAATGTCTGAGTTTGGAGAATGTAAAGAATTATGATGAAAAGGGAGAAATCATGCTATATTAAGTTTATTCATTAATTAAAATTCAAAGGAATAGAAATGGAATGTAATTATTAAATATATTGCCAAAAGGGTATCTTCTTTTTACATGTTTCAGATAAAAATAGTATTTAAAATTTGTACCCGCTTGCTATGGCCTGAATGTTTGTGTCTTCCCTAAAATTTCTATGTTGAACCTAACCACCAACGTCGTAGTATTAGAAGTGGGTTCCCTAAAATTTCTATGTTGAACCTAACCACCAACGTCGTAGTATTAGAAGTGTGTTCTTTTGGAAGAAAATTAAGCCACGAAGGTCCATTCTCATGAATGGGACTAGTGTCCTTATGAATGAGTCTGGAAGGAGCTTGTTCAGCCCTCCTGCCATGTGAAGAAGCAGCAAGAAGGCACCATCTGTGAAGGAGAGAATGAGCCACCACTAGCTAGCCACCGTATTTGCTGGTGCTTTGATCTTAGACTTCCTAGCCTCCAGACGTCAGAAATAAGTTTCTATGGTTTATAAATTCCCTAGTCAAGGGTATTTTACTACAGTAGCCTGAATAGACTAGGACACTACTCATGATTTTAACTGCTTTAAATATATCTTTGTAAAGAGTGGCCAACCGGAAAATACAAAGAAAAAGAAACAAAAAGTTGTTCAAAGTATTTTGGAAAAATCTCCAAGGAAACAGAGTAAAATGCTGGCTATGGAAAAGAAAAGCACTCAGCAAGTCTTTGTGTCAAGGCAAAAAAAAAAAAAAAAATCTAGTGAATAAAATTGGTAATGAACATTCTTGATTTTACTGTTTGATTTGAGTGAAATAATAAAACAAGCAGTGTGATTAGTACAAAAGAAACTAGACTGTTTCTTCAGCGATCTGCCTTTCTGAATCACTCACATGTGACTTGAAAAAGTATAGTGCTCTTGGCACGTGAAACAAAGTTAGCTGTGCTGCTTTATCTTTTTAAAGTCCACGAAAGACACATTAACATATTCTATAATTTAACATTTAAAAATTGCCCTGGATTATGTAAGACTGCTCACATGAAATAGATCCTAGCAGGGCCACCCCAGGACGTAGTGGGAAGAATCATATATCGATGGTCAAGTGACTGAAAATCTAGTCCAAAATTTGGGACTAATCATGTAACTTTGGACAAGTCACCCTACTTCCATTTTCTCTATGCCACATTTTCCTCTCTTATGAAATAGTAAGTGGATTGGACTAAGTGGTCTCCAAGGTCTATTTTAGCTCCGATTCCAGTACGAAATAAAATTGAAAAGCAAATGTACTTTTCACTAAAATAATTACTTGCTACTGAGTATAATTGCTTCCTTTTGGTAAAAGGACATGCTCATTATACTCATTTTTATGTGTATAGCACTGTTGTCTATTTACACAGTGTGCCTATAAAGCTACGTGATGTTTTTTGAACGGCATAGAAGCACTTATTCTTGCAAATGAGACTAGTCCCATCTTAAGTGGCTAGGTCCAGAGGTGGCAGACTCTACTGAGGTCGAGATTTATCAGTTCGAAATGCTTAAAATTAACTGCTGAATGAAAAACATGTAGTTTTGAACTTACTTCCACTGCCTGTATTTATTCATGTACCAAAGATGTCCTCACTAGCGATAAATCTTAATCTTTTTGATTCTCAATTTTTAAAAAAACAATTGGAAATCTTCATAGTCCATATTGGACATGAAGACAGAGTGATGAAGCGGGATAGAGAATGTGGCATTTGGTTTCTCAAATGTGTAATTTAATTATAAAAAAAGATGAAATTTTTGTGTTGCTCGTAAAAGAATAATTAAAAAAAACTTAAAAGAGTAATTCTAAATATTTGAAAAATAGCATATTTAGAATGAATGTACACCTTCTCAGAGGGAATATTTTAAAGTATAACATTCTCTGATTACATAAATTCTACTGTGGTTGTTTAAAAAAATCAGTTTCATTACTGTATAAACTGATATATTTATAATAAACATAAAAAATAAAATTGTGTTCCAAAGAACATAAATATATGATGTGGCTTTCTAGTTTTAGAATTTCAATTTCTTTCATTACTCTTTGAGCTTACCTTCATCTCTGATTTCCATAATAAATAAGTAAATAAATCATTAAAGGGAAATTTGAAAATTTTAGCAATTACCTTTAAACTTCATGTAAGAGTAGTTACTTGATGAAAACTTATTCTTTTGTTTTGTTTTGTTTTAAGAGGTATTTCCTTAGAGCACATGCCAGAGAGAAACAGACACAGTGAGAAAGTAAGAAATCACTCCCCAGGGGGGATGGTCACACCACAATCCCTTCTTCTCCATTCTTCTCCTGGGATATTGGGCACACACGCACATGCACCTGGTGTGATTTCCAAGCTACTGGGTCTGGAACTCGAACCACTGTTGGCCATGTGGCAGTCCAGCGACCTAACCACTACACCATCTGCTGGTCCCAGGAAACTTATTTTTATAACCCCTAAAAAAAAAGAAAGTCTGTTCTCATTTTCTTATCAATACTATGGCAAGCTTTTCACCGGCCTGGACTAAACTGCTCTTGAAAACAAAGCCACATTTGAAAAAATAGGCAAATATTGCTCACTCTGATGTTCTCTGATCCATAGTGTTCTGATACCCCATAGAGCTCTGGTCACAGGACAAAAACTGAGGGGACATACCTCCTTAGAGTTGTAGTTTCTGCTACACAGAGACTGTTCTTTTTCTGTGCAGTTTGCTTTCCCCAGAACAAAAGGTGACATAAAATCCTACAACCACCTAAATGATGCACATTTGCTCCTTAAAACAAAGACAATACATACTGCTATCATCAATGTGTATAGACTTCCTATGTGAAAAATTATTTTATAATGTCTAAGACATTTAAGAGAAAAATATTTAGAAACATTAAAAACACAGTTAAATGATGTCCTTCCATTCTTAAATTTTACTTATGTCCTCTTTCATTTGATTATTTACATTCTTTCATTGTTTTTTCATTAATCTGTGTTTTACATCCTGCATTCTACCATATTATCCTTTTTCCACATTAAACCCAGTGATTTTAAATAGTTTTTGTTACTGTTTTTGAAGATGATTTTTTAACACGTTCCACTTAAAATATGGTCAAGAAGAAAGAATTGACTGATTTTTAAAATTTGAGTTTTGGTTTTACATTATTGTCAATCCTTAGTCAACATTCCATTATAATCAATCATAGGTTTGTGATCACTTCCTGGAAGGGAAATTTTAAAATAAGTGTAAATTAGTTGGCATCATTACCATTATTTACTAAATTCAAATTTTTACTTTCTACTAAAAGTAGCTGAATCCTATAATGATAACTCCAGAAATGATCACCTTGGGCTGGCAGGTGGCATGTTAGTTGGATGCTGGACTCCAACATGGCTGAAAACATTTTGAGTCCCAGACCCGGCAGCTTTCTTTGCTCTGTCCCTCTCTTGTCAAATTTAAATTAATTAATTAATTAAGTAAGTAAGTATTTTTTAAAAAATGGTCTCCTTAACAAGACACTTATGGACAGATTTCCTAAATGTAGTGTCCTTTGGCTCTAAGGAAACCTGACTGAGCCATGCACATTGTTGTTCAGTAGAGCAACTGATCAGTGATTCTCCTAGCTGAACGTTGTCCTCTGTTTAAAAAAAGATGTTGGGACCAGCAGTTAGTGTAATGGCTATGTTGCTGGACTCCCACGCAGTCGACTGCAGTTCGAGTCCTGGACCCGGCGGCTTAAACTCACGCCGGGCGCATGTGCCTGTGTGTCCAAGATCCCAAGAGGAGAACGGAGGAGAGGGGATTGCGGTGTGACCATCCCCCCTGGGGGGTGATTTCTCACTTTCTGTCTCTCTGTCTCTCTCTGTCTTCTGGCGAGTGCACGCTCCCTATAGCAAAAACCTCTCAAAAAAAAAAAAAAAAATCTTTCTTCTATGCACACTTAAAAGAGGTCTGCAAGCAGGTTGTGTGTGTTTATCCTATTCTAATTATATGATGCATAATTAGTAACTAATGAAAAGCTGTTCTTTGTTCATGAAAGAGTAAGACAATAGATGAAACTGTCTGTCTCTTAGGAATTCAGTAGCAGTTCTTGATAACCCCTGTCGCACAATATGTGAAAAGAAATTGTAGTAGCCCAGAATACACCTCCGTTTATGCTTGCTCTAACCCCCTATGATTCTAACCCCCTATGATTCATGCTCTAGGCGTGCTAGACCGTGGACATTTGTACACACCAACTGCTCTCATTATCTAGCTAATTTTATGCAAATTTAAGGGTTCTGTCTTGACATTATTCATACTGAAATTTTTTTGGCCTTCTGAGACCAAATGCAGTGATACACCTTGTGCTCTGGCAGTACCTTCTGCTAACCCCATTGTAGAACGTAACAAGTGCATTATAATTTCCTGCTGCATGTGTGAGCAATGACCTTGTCTTATTCACTATCTCGAGTACGTTCTAAAGTGCTTGGTACACATTTGGTATTTAATAAATAATCTGTTGAATGAACCTTCACCGAGAGGTATTTTGTCAACTAATTTTACCCTGACAGTAATATTAATAATCCATAGCTCTCAGCTCATGTTGATCCTTAAAGAGGGTTTCTACACCATCAGATTAAAGATCAGTTACAGGAAAGGCCAGTAGAATGGTGGGTAAGGCAGCTGGATCCCATGTGGCTGACTATGTAGTTTGAGTCCTGGAGCCAGCACCAAGCATATGTGCCCAAAATACAGAAAGGAGGAAGAGGTGGAGTAGAAACAATTGTTGCATGGCCAGCCCCTCAGTGACTGCTTTCTCGCTTTCTCTCTGTCACTCTCTCTCTCTTTCTCTCTCCAGCAAGTGCATGCGCCCTATAGAAAAAAAAAAAAAAATCAATGATTGAATGAGGGTTCCAGGAATCTCAGCCTTAACAGGGTCTTACATTTCTCATTGCCTCATGATTGTTCCTTTGTGTTGATTTAACTCACATTGCATGAAAATACAAAACTTCTGGTTGTAATGCAGGACTCTGGTTCTTTGGGTACTGATGTTCTGCCTGGATTTGCCAATCGTTGTTCAGACTTGGCCACCTCAATACACTCTCAGAAGCAGCATAGCAAAATTCAGATCTTCTTACTCTAGAATTCAATTTTGGCTGGGTTTGGCAATTTGATCTTTGACTGTGTAGGCAATTTCAATAAGTCATGCAAATTTTGGCATGACGTGGTGTCCGTGACACAACACGGCAGCAGCGCTCATTTAATCTTGCTTACCTTTGGGGCCTATAATAAACCTCACAATCCCTCCCCAATAATATAAAGCTTAAATAATCGGTTGAAATTGGATATGTCATTTAATTATATTGAATTAATGGTATTTTAATAAACAATACTTAATTGCTATGGTTAAGAGTTATAAAATATGTTTAATTTCTTAACACAATTTTTTAAAAAGTTCATAAAATGAAACAGGAATCCACAATTTGTTCACATTTCCATGATAATCCATGTCTTTCTTTCACTATGTTTGCCATTACAATGAAAATCATCATCCATAGATAGCTGTGAATGAGCTGTAATAGGATCCTCCTGCCATCCTTCCTCAACTTAACCCTTTACAGAAAGTAGGAGAAAAGCTAGTTAGCTAGCTACATAGCATTACATACTAATAAATATTAAATCCATTTTCCTCTTTACTGTCTTCCATTTAATCAGCGGTATTCAATGTAAAAGCATTCGAGTTTATATTAAACTCAAGAGAATTAGGGATTTAAGCACTAACATATGAAAGGCATCTGATGAAAATATAATTATTTTATAACTTCCTTAACCAGTAGAATTATAAATTATAATATGTAGTTAGCACATTTTGATTTTTAAATCAAAATTTATTTTAAATTAGGATTCAAGTACTATTCTGAATTTCAAGAAATACCTGAAATTACTTGAACTGGAATCTTTTGTAAAAATAGCTTAAGCCTACATTCCTCAATATATTTCAAAGACTGAATATTTGTAACCAAAATAACTTTTAAAATTTCTTTCAACTGGTAATATATTTAAGTAGCATGTCTGGGCATCTGGAATGGACTTGTGAGTCTGTTCTAAAGGAAACTGATTTATGGGTATTAAGACAGTTTCTGGAAAAGCACTTATGTATGACTCTACTGGGGTCAGACATATGTGGGCTTGACTGACACACAGTGGAGGAGTCTGATAGGAACCTACTTCCAAGGGAAGCTAAAGAGCAGGGAAGCTCACAGGGAGAGAATACATCCTTAGAGAACAAGGAAATGTCCCAATGCATTTGAAGAGATACATAAGGAAGCATTAATTGTTGGAAAGAATTAGGATTCTAAGAAAAATAGAATTGCTATTAATTCTATCTCCCCTCAGCCTCTAGATTTATGCTTGAATTCTAGAAGAGAAAAAATTACAAAAAAAAAAAAGAAAAGAGAGAGAGAAAAGAAAAAGAAAAAATAAACACAGCAGACCAAGAGCAAGCTCTCTTACTACTTAGAGTACCAGCAATATTAGACCACAACTGTAGCACCCTTGAGGCTCCGATCTGTTCCAACAGCAAATCACTGTGCCTAGTGGGGATGGTGGAACATCAGCAAAAACAAAACAAAACAAAAGACAGTTCTTTCCTCTGGATCTTGCAGAGATGTGAAGGCCACTGTCATACACCGCAATGAGAATATCATACAGTAGACTTATTCCTGAGCAAATGAGAGAGTCTTTGGAAATGTCAAGAGATACGAGGGGATCAGAGTTCATCTTCATAAAGAGTAACCAGGGATATGATCATCACCATACAGCATGATAGTTTCTAAAATATGAAGGACTCGTAGCCTCCTATCTAAAATGCACAGGTCCATCAGTTCCCAAATCACACTGAGTTTAAAATTGTCCTAAGTATTCTCAAAGAGGTTAATTTGTCTACCAGCCTCATTGAGGCCCTCCACAATCCTCAGAACAGGATCTAAAAATGCATGGACACCCTATTCTCTGAGTTTGAACTAGAATGTAACTATAGAGTCTCCTTTTTCAACTGTAATACAGATTTAGTAAACTTAGCAATTGCCAGGGGTCTGTGGGTATACAAATTTAAATGTATAGTCATAAACCTTTCACAGGTGACCTCCTTCAGATATAAGTAAACATATTAATATAATTTATTATTAAATTATGTGCACACACTATTCCAAGCATTTATGTAATTAACTCACTTCATCTTTGCCACTCTGATTTGAAATAGAATATTATAACCCATATGGTACAAATGAAGAAAATGAGGTGCGAGTAACAATAGCTCACCCCTCGAAAATGCTGACGATGGAACTGGAATCCAAGCAATCTAGTCCAAGGGCCATGTCCTCATCCTCTACAGTGTATTTTCTTGATAAATCTCAAGTCCTTTTAACACAAATTGTGTCAATTTCTCTGCTCTTTCCTGGGACAGACTATTCAACTTTTGTTACTAATAAGCACCTTCTTTAGAGAAGATTTTTTGAAGATATCCAAAGGTTTCAAGATTCTTAAAGAGGGAGGCAAAGGTAGTGTTCCTGAAATGAATGGTCTCTAAACATTTTTATGACATTTTGAAAAAAGAAAAAGGAAATGAACAGAAGACTGTACAGGGATTTAAGTTAACTACTTTTCTTTCTTTTTTTTTAATACTCTCCACCCCCTATCATTTTACTTTATATTTCTGGAGAAAAAAACTACATTTAAGATTTCTTTCTCAGAAAAAAAAAACCCCATGTATTATTAATATAGAAATAATTCCTAAACTATCAAATGTTTGCAAAGTACAATAAGCCAAATGGCTTCATGGATGGGGAAATGTACCCTCCCCAGAATCTATAAACTTTGAGAAACAAGGCAGGAATTGTAATGTTTTCTTGTTAGGCTCCATAAAGGTTACTTTAGTAAGTAACTTATAAGTTACAGACACATATTACTGTTGAGGGAAAAGTAATTTGTTGTAATCATTTTTAATTATAGTTATTTTTAATTATCTTTGCTGTATGTGTAAACATTAAAAATACAAACAGTGCTGCTATAGCACAGATGGTTGGTGCTTGTTACCCAGGCTGTCAAGCATCATTTGAACACCACTGCCTCCTTTTCCCTAATTGTAAGGAAAAGCAATAAAGTTTCTTCTTGGAAACATTTTCATGTTTGAGAAAACTGGCTGTTACTGAGGATGGGAGAACCAACTTACGGAAAAAAGTTCCTTTTCGTTCTTTAGTGTTCTTGAACATCTCTCCATTTGAGACCATCTTCACTGTAAATGGTTCTGGTGATCATTCAAGGTTTACCTACATTTGGCTTGCTCTGGGACAATCAACTAACCAAGATCTGACATGGCTGGAAAAATATAATAGAGCCCCTTTTAAAATTCAAATATATACATCAAAGTAGCAATTGAACATGCAAATAAACCAGTATTCCAAATATCTGGTTTTATTCAGATCCACCCTCAAAAACTAAAGGGAGGGCTGGACAGTGGCACAGCAGTGACGCAGCAGTCAGTGATTCTGGACCCACATGAGAAGGTCCCAGGTCAGTGTCGCAAGGTCTGCCTGTATTCTGAACAAGCCAGATATTTATGTGCCTTTGAATCAGAACAGTGGTAATGGGGGGCGGATAACAGCGTGGAGACTCTGATGGAGATGACTTGTTTCTCCCTCTTTCTCTCTCTGAGAAGAAAGAAATATTTTTTAAAAATGTAAAATTAAAATTTCAAAGTTGTACTGCTGGTAGCTCACTGATGTCAGCGTATTAAAGAAAATAGCTTCAATGTTTTCACCTAAGCTAAGAACTATTACATCTGCCACCTGGTGGCCATCACTGGAGTGGGTCAAACCCTGGATTGAATGCCTCTCAAATAGAATGTGAAATTTATCCTGTGAGTTTAGAGCCAAAAGTCAAAGGCTACATCATTAGCCAAATGTTAAATCCCTTGGATCAATGCAAAGAACAAAACTGCTCTTGGCTTACCTTGATGTTGTTCAATACATTATATTCCCATTTATATATTTTTCTTAACTATTGTTCAATATTACATATTGTCTATGCAGCGAGGCTGGAATGCAGCCATGACCAAGAAAAAAAAAAATCAAAACCATGATTATCAGGTTTTCACAGGAAAGAATATTTTCAATAAACAGAATTATAACCAAAAACCCGCCAATTTGATCTCTTACAAAAGGAATTCTACCCATAAAGATAGAAATGGGAATAAAATACTGAAAAGAGTAGGGTCCGGTGACTGTCCATAGCAGCACAGGTTGTAATGAATAGACCTGCTGGCCTTATTGCCATTCTGATGATCTAACAGGACAAAAATATTGGAAGAAAAATATCCCTAATATTAATTTCCCAACTTTTTGTATTTTTTTAAATTTTAATTCTTTTAAGTAGCTCTACACTCTGAATGCTTGTGTCTCCCAAAATGTATATGTTGAAACCTAAAGTTCAAGGTATCAAGAGGTGGAGCCTATCAGAGGTTAGTAAATCCTGTGGGTGGAACCCTCATAAATGAGATTAGCACCCCCCCTTTTTTTGGAGAGGTTTTGTTTGTTTGTTTCTTTGTTTTGCTATAGGGCATGTGTGCTTGCCAGAAAGACAGAGAGAGACAGAGAGATAGAAAGAGGGGATGGCCACACCGCTATCCCGTCTCCTCCATTCTTCTCTCGGGATCTTGGGCACGCATGCACACACACGTAGTGTGAGTTTAAGCTGCCAGGTCTGGGATTCGAACCACGGTCAACTACATAGGAGTTCAGCGACAGCCATTACACTAACTGCTGGTCCAGAGGTTAGCACCTTTTAAAAGACGACACAAAAAGATGCTCTGTCTTTTTTTTTTTAATGGGAGGACTCAGTAAGAAGGCACTGTCTATGAAGCAGGCAAGCATCCCTCACTAGACACCCAATCTGCTGTTGCCTTGAACTTGGATTCCCTGCCATCCAGAACCATGAGAAACAGATTTCTGCTGTTTTTAAGTTACCCAGTCAATAGGATTTTTTAATGGCACCTCCAACAGACTAACAAATACTAATCTAAAAAGATACACAAAACATGAGACAAATATTTAGATGATATCTTCTCAGATGTAGATAAGTTAATATGATATAATAATGTTTACTCAGAAGTTGAGGAAGAACACTCTAAATTTTAAAAATGGTTACATTCTCTTTGCACAAAAATTATTAATGATAAGTATTGAGATCATTAAAAATCAAATTTTAATTTATTAATAAAGGTGCCAGATGGACAGTCCCAGAGTACATATCTGTTTTTATCACAGAAACAAGTTAACAAAGACTGCTCTGCCATTTCATGCCAATTTTATATTTAATGATTAAATTGCCCTTATTAAAACCATAGTACTTTGCTGAGAATATGGATGAATTATATAGTACTAGCCTCTCAACTTGGGAATATGAAGAATAGTAAAGTACATTTATGATTACTGTGACTTTTAATATATCACATAATGGATAAGCAAGAAGTGGACAATTTCACTTTCTCTGTTGTTTAAGTTGATGTCTATCATTTGAATTAGAATTTCTAGTTTGAAGTCTGTTCTATTCAAGCATATTTTAATTGTACAAACAAGTAATTCAGTGACATGCTTAGTGTATAACCTTGTTAAGATAGTAAGTCTATCAATATATTCTTTAGAAAACAAATAGTGGACCTGACATAAAACCTGTAGGATTCTGAACCACAGTCCTTTACAAAGTATACATAATGTGCCCATTTAAAAACAACATTTAGGAGAATAATTGAGATGGTAAGAAGATAAGGAGCAGAAGAAAATGAATAAAAAGCAGGACTCCAGAGAGCCACTTCAGTATAAACCCATTTTTGACCTAAGGAAAGAGATCAAAACCTAGGGGCGTGGGGCTTATAATGGAAAAACTAATGGCTTCCTCCCAGCCAGAACAGTCCTAGAACAAGGGAACTACAAACAGCACAGTAGAACATAAGATGGTAAATTCCCCCTATGTCACCCCAGAAGAGTAGAACAAGGAAACTTTCTTGTCCTGAATTTGGAACTACCTGGAGGAGAAGAAACCTTAATTCACAACCACACATCAACCCTCACAGGCTTTTATAACACTGATTTACACTTTTATTTGTGGTTCTTAAACTTCCTATTTACTGGTCCCATTTTGAAATCCAGTGGTTCTCCTAGGACATAGCAGATGTAAATGAAAATTTTCATGAAGAAACTTACCTTTCACTTAGACCTCACAAATTTTAAAAACTAGAGTTCAAGAAATTATACATTTACATTAAAAAATAAGAATGCCCAGAAGAAAACATAACACCTTGAGGAAGTCCGACAGAAATACAAATGACATAATCGACATACAAAAACCTTCAAAAAAGCACATAGAGAGGGGCCAGCAAATGGCAAAGTGGTGAAAGTGCTGGACTCCCACACGGCTAACCATGGCTTGAGCCCCAGACTCATTGGCTTGAGCCCCAGACTCAATGGCTTGAAATTCACTCTGGAGCATGGGTGCCCAAAATCCCAAGAGGAGAATGAAGAAGAAGAGATTGCGACATGGCCATCCCCCCTGGGAGGGAGGTGGTGATTCCTCACTTTCCTTCTCATTCTCTCTCTCTGTCTCTGTCTCTCTCTGGCAAGCGCAGGCACCCTATGGCAAAAACCTTTTTTAAAAAAGCAGATAGATAACAATAAGTATGTTTACTTTATATTAAAATACATTGAACAAATTCCGATTATAATCATTTTCTCTGTTTACTCGTTTATCCTATTGCTATCAGAGTTCTCAGAGTCTCTCAGCTCTATTCTTTTTTTTTTTTTTTTTTGGAGAGGTTTTCGCTATGGGGCGCGTGTGCTCGCCAGACAGAGAGAGACATAGAGACAGAAAGCGAGAAATCACCCCCTAGGGGGGATGGTCACGCCGCAATCCCTTCTCCTCTATTCTCCTCTCAGGATCTTGGGCAAGCACGCACACACGCCTGACGTGAGATTTAAGCCACCGGGTCCGGGATTCGAACCACGGTCGACTACGTGGGAGTTCAGCGACATAGCCATTATGCTAACTGCTGGTTCCCCTCTCTCAGCTCTATTCTTATGAATCTTCTCCTCTTTATTACTTATGGAGTACATTGAGGTACCATTTTGTAACTTACTGTCCTCAGCTAGTCTCACTTTACACTTAACCCCAAGAGCATTTTCCTGAAAAGTAGAACCCAAATACCAGGTAAGAAATGACTCCTCCAATTTTCTCATAGCTGCAGATTTTCTTATTACAATATTAGTTACACAATTCCCCCCTGACTCTTTCTAGGCAAGAAGGTCAAATGGTTTTATCATTATATATTAGCATTCACTTTTTTCAGATCTCTTTACTCTGGACTCTACCTTCATATCTTTCAGTAGACTTAAGCATATCCTAATCTAGTCTCTTTCATTTATTAGCTGTGTCCAATTAGTCTAGGTCCTTAAATATCATCTACTTGCTGATCGCTTGTTTTTCTGTCTCCTACTTAGAAAAACACTCTAATTCAACGACCTACTTGAGATTTCTATGTGGATCTGATGAACATTTTAAATTGGACATGTCCAAATATGAATTCATATTTTTAGTTTATTTATTGTGAGGTAAACAGGGAGAAAGAGAGACTCTGAGAGACAAGTACCCTCAACAGACTCTAAGGCCATCATCTCCCCATTCCCAGTACTCCCAGCCACTCAGGATCATGGGTCCTGTGTCAGGTATGGATAAGTAGACCAGGGAACTAAACCCATGATCTTACCTATGGATCGAACATCTCTGATAGGTATATTACTGCTGAGCCATCTAACCACCCCCAAATCTGACTTTCTGATCTTATTTCCAAAGCTGCTCCACGCTGAGTCTCTTCAGCACACTTCATGGCATCTCCATCCTTTTAGTGACTGAGCCAAAGCCTTGGATCATGACTGACTTTTCTCTTTCTCTCATTTTCAAATTTCCTGGAATTTCGTGAGCTCTATCTTTAAATTATGTGCAAACTATGACAAGTTTGCAAAAACACCTTCTATTGAGTTGTTTGACACATTTTACTCTCTCGTGGTCTATTTTATCTAATAGGAAGCTGAGCTCTGAATCTGAGTTTGTAAAGTGTGGAGTGAAGATATAGTCTTTGAGAGCCCCCCTAACTTCACCAGTCATATCTAGCAACAGTGCTATTGCACATGTATTTAATTTTTGTCTGGAATTCTAATCAATTAGAAACATTGCAACCCCTACCTGATTTGATGCAGACTTTGATGCCTCATCTATCTGCAGCTATCTTGGGTGATGCTATAGTTTGAATGTGCTCCCCCTCCTCAGAATTCATATGTTCTGCCATTGTAACAGGAATAAGAGTGAAAAATTAATCTGATTATGGTGTCAGAAGGTGGAGCTTTGGGAGGAGATTAGTAATTGAGTAGTTAGTGTGAGCCCCCATGACAGTTCTGGTGCATATATAAAAGAGAGGAAATGGAGCAGGCAGAGGCCACACAGGTATAGATAATGTTCTTCTCTATTTAAAATTCTGCTTGTCACCATGTTATATCCTCACCAGAAGGTGAACTCTTGACTCTGGAGCTCCAAACCATGAGTTGAAATTAACCTGTATTTCTTTTTTTTTCTTTTTTTTAGGATTATTTAGTTAATTTTATTTATTGGACCAGCAGATGTCATAATGGTTATGTCACTGGACTCTGAATCTGATGGCTTAAAACTCATGCCTGCCCAGAATCCCAGGAGGAGAATGGAGGAGAAGGGATTGTGGCGTGGCCATCCCTTCAGAGGTGATTTCTCTCTTTCTGTCTCTGTCTTTTCAGCAAGCACATGTGCCTTATAGCAAAAATCTCTCTTTAAAAGAATTTTTTATACAGCATGTATGTGAGAGAGAAAGTGAGAAAGCAAGTCACTAAGTCTGAGATGTGAGCTGTGGTTAGCCATGTGGGATTCCAGTATCTTAACCACCATGCCTACCTGATGGCTCAAACCTATATTTCTTTATACGATCGCCCAGCCTCAAGTATTTCTGTGACCAGCACAGTAATAGACCAAGGCAGGTTCTAAAGACAGACTAAATATGAATTAACAATTACACTTTAGGCATAAGATGCCAGACCACTGACCCAACTGTCAAATATCAGCTTTCCAGTTAGGTCAGACAGACCCATTCTACCCATTCCATTGGGCTTCTTTCTACCTAATTTCATATGAATTTAATCCGTTCTAGAATATACAGTTAAGGTACTTCACAATTCAAATTAAATCTTAAAGTAACTAAAGTCCAGAAATAGGCAATCCAGGACTTACACAATGACTCAACAATTGCTATAAGGATCCTGGCCTTTTTCTCCTTGTTCTTCATTATTAAGATGTAGCTTTCATATTCATGCTTAGGGCCTCGAGGCTGACAAGTTACTGCTTTTGTTCCAGATATCATAGCTCCCTTCCAGGCATAAGGGAGAAAAGAAAAGCATGAGGGGCAATACTTGTGTCAATAAAGTAAGTTTTCCAAGAAATCCTCATCCTACCTCTCATTGAACAGAACCATGCCATGTATCTGTCCAAACTACGAGGGAGTCTGAGGAACAAATATGTTTAGCTAACAGGCTGGCTCTTTAAATTCATTCAGCATTCTCTTGGTAAGTAAAAAGGAGCAGTATATAATGTGTAGATGACTAGTTTCTGCCACATTTAGGAAAGAACACTGAGCCTATTGTATAATTTTTAAAAATGGCCATACAAACTGAATGAGTGCTATTCAGTAGGATAAAATTAAGGCCCCCCTTCTCCTAAAAGTGTTTTTTAACTTAAAATTACAAAGATGCTCATTGGATCATTCTTCTTTAGAGCCAATTAAGAATAAATATTTTGTTCACTCTGCTTCTCAATAATTTGTCAACTTTTTTCCGAAGTGAATGCCTAGAAGATGAAAAAGTTCTCTCTCAGTACTAGTTCCAAGTCTTTTAATATCCTTTTTTTACAGTCATGGTTCAGAGATTGAAGAGTGAAAAGTGCCTAAGACTATTAGTCTAAGAATATTTACATGTTTATAAACACAAATGAAAATAGCAAAGGGAACATTGATTAGATGTGCTATTCTTGAGAAATCAGTTTGCTTCTATGTAGGATTTCTGCTACACATTGACAGCCAGAAAGCCCTTAACCATCTCTACGGTTGGCTCTTACCAAGTTTATAGGACTTCATTACTCCACAATTTGTCAAAACTTTCCTGACTAATCTTTTTCTCAGGTACATATACTTTATGTTCTCTTACCACATAATATACATCTTCATTTGATAAGTCTTTTTCCAAAAAAGGATGATGAAAATTCATCAAAATATTCCTATAGAAGTAGAACAAAGCATAGGCCAAATTTTTCTGCACAGTGCCTTGTGTTATGAACCCTGAAGGCACAGAAGAGAATTAGAACACATGTTATTGGTTCACGGAAATCACAGGAATATACTGTATGCATATATTCCTTCCCCATGTCAAACAGTGAAGTTCAATTTGCAAATATAAAACCACTAGTGAAATTTAAGTGCAAATTAAGAATAAACATCTGTTAGGAGATACCTCATGGGAAATAATTAAAGACAGGACTTAGAAAGGATGAATTATTTGGTTACTCTCTGAAGAAAGAGTGAGACAGTGTTGTGGTAGAGGAGAGCCCTGAAGAAAGAGAATGTAAAAGAGTAAAAGGCATGGACATGGAAATGAACATGTTGGAGGGAGAGCCATAACATTACATGACTGGGTTAAGGGCCCATAAAGATGCATTAGGTTGAAGAGAGTAGGATTTAAAAGCAGAAAAGGAGATAGCCTTATGTTTGATTCAGTAAGAAACCAGGACCACGTCATTCTGGGACCAGAAAGAGCTGTGATGAACCAGTGTTTCAAGAAGATTAATTTTGTAAGCACTATCAAGAATGGATTGGCATGAAACTGAATTGAGGGAGAATAGCAAGGAGTCTGTTGAAATAATCCATGTATGAAGTTATGAGAGCCAGGACAAAAATGGAAACTGCTGAAATGGAAACAAGTAGAAAAGTAAAGAGTTATATTATGTGGAACATTAGCAATCTCCAACTTTAAAGTGAATCCAGCTGAGAACTGGATGTTAAACTGACTGTGTGGCAGCACTAGCCTTGATTTTAATAGTGCATATGTCATAATCTATTTCTACAAACAGAGGTGTTTACAAATAATGAATCCCATATCTACAGTTCCCATCAATTCTAAAATAACTTCCCAGTTATCATAATTCATAGTGTGATGATTTCATAAAAATGCTTATTTATTAATCCTAATTGCATTAGTTGTTTCTGAAAATAATCACTGGTTCTGTCAACTCTCAGAAATGTGTCTTGCACTTGACCTCTTCTTTACAAAGTGTTTTGGCTGTAACATAGACTACAATAAGCCTGAAACAGTCCAAGTTATTACACAATTCTGCATAAAGGTCATAGTAACAGACTTTCAAAAATGGTACCAGCTATTTATATCCCAAATTTTCATCTGTACTATGCTTCCTAGCTTAGGTTAAGATGGCTGAATGCTTACCAAAATCGATGCTTTCTTCTCTTCCTGTAAACCAGATGTGACTGCAGTTTCTTTTGGTATGGCTATGTAGCTGAATGCTTGCCAATGGATTGTCAATAGACATGATATTTGCCATTCCAGACTTTGCTCATAAAATCACCCACATCATTCATTTATTCTGAGACTTTTATATAATTCATTCTATATATTTTAATATCAAGTGGCATTGGAAACCACATGTTGAAGTTGTCAAGACTTCAGTTAGTCAGGATCCTTGAAGGATTACACAAATTCTTTCCCAAAGCATACCTGCTAAAATCATAGACTTAAATGAATGACTTATAAATTTCTCCTTGTGATTAAGCCATTATAAATGTCCTGGTGTACTTGTTATAGCAGTTAAGCACTCAATCATTGGGTGTAATAACAGCTAGGTATTAAGTGTTACCATTAAAATATTTGGTCAAAGTAAAACTGTGGCTATGACTGAGTCCTTTGGGGTGACAATAAATATCAGTTTGAACAGCAAATTTCAGTTAATGTTTGAATTTTTTCTTTCTTAATTTTTTGTGGATGGATATGCATGCTCACCAGAGAGAGGGAGAAAGAAAGGGGGGGGGGAATGAGAAAGTACCCCTCTTCCCCAAGGGGGATGGCCATACTACAATCTCTCTTCCATTCTCCTCTCAGGATTTTAGGCATGCATGCACATGTGCCTGACTTGTTTTTTTCAAGTCACCAGGGTCTGGGACTTGAACTGATCATTTGGCCATGTGGGATCCAGCTGCCTTAGCCACCACGCCACCAACTAGCCCTTCTTTTTTTTTTTTAATATTTATCTGATATTTAAACTTATCTGGACCTAGAGCTGGGAAGTGTTGCTTGTTAACTAATGTGTATCACTAAAGATCTGAGGCACTGGATCTAGAAAGCTACTTACAAGATCCTCCCAAAAAACATACAAGAGATAAAGTGAGTAACAAAAAGCAGATGCAATGAAAGGCACAAAAATAAACTGATAGTGCATCAAATTGAATGCTTAAATGGTAGAAAATGGATTGGTAATGAAAGATATTAGGAGAGAAGATTGAAACATCTGTGAGTCTCAAAATTTTGTGCTCAAAACAAAGACCTATTAGATATTACTGTGATCTTACTCCCTTTTTATTATCTTGTAAATATTTTGATGTTTGTAACATGTGAAGTATACAATTTCTTTTTTTTTAGAATTATTTTATTTAAATTTAACTTTATTTTAATTTGACTAGGGAGGAGGAGAGAGAGAGATTGAGAAAGTGAGAAAGCAAGTTGCCCGGTCCAGGACTCGAACCGTGGTCGGCCATGTGGGAGTCCAGCGCCCTTAACCACCACTCCACCTGCCAGCCCCAAAGTGTACAGTTTCTAAATGTACAGTTTGATAACTTCTTACAATAAATACACTTTATTATCCATTTCAGTCATTGTCAGTAACAGCACTAATTATTCTGCTAACTTCCATTTTTAAAAAAGAGAGGTCTTCAAAAAAGTTCACAAAAATGCATGTTATGAGAAAATTATGCATGAATTTCACACATTTTTTGCACCAAAATAAATTCATATTTTAATTCCATGTCTCCATGCAGTTTTTGAAGTACCCTTGTATTGTTGGTTTTGAGTTGATAGTTGATTCTTGTTAACTGTGGTAGTTAACATTCTTTAAGTTGGCCACAAACACCAAATTAATAGCCACTGCATGTTGGGAGGTACAGAGTTAGGTTTCTCTGAAACTCTGGCCACAACATTTTCATTCACCAGTTAATACTTACCTTTGTTTTATGTGTAGTTCTGTTCAAAGACATCTTAGTTAATATATATTATCAATTCATTGACATTAAACTCATGGCCAACTCATGCCTGACCAAAGCTTATCTAACACAAAAGTTTTATCTCAAAGGCACATCACGGTCTTCTTGTACTTAGAAACACTTCAGCACTTCGGCACTACATTTGGGGGGGGTCATTTTATTATTTATTTACTTGTTTATTATTTTTAAGAGAGATTTTTTGCTATAGAGTGTGTGTGCTCACTGGAGAGACATACAGGATAGAGAGACAGAAAGCGAGAAATCAACCCCTGGGGAGGATGGCCATGCTGCAATCCCTTCTTTTCTATTCTCTTCCCAGGATATCGGGCTTACATGCACGTGCACCCGGTGTGAGTTTTTTTAAGTCACTGGGTCCAGGACTCAAAGCACAGTTGACTAAGTGGGAGTCTAGCCATGCAACCATTATGCCATTTGCTGGCTCCAGGGGATCATTTTAAATATTGAAATCACCAGCAAAGAATGGAGAGAAATGTGGCACTAAAAGGACTGTGTAAAGGACACTGATTTTGACTATGAAAGCTAAAACAAAAAGGCAGTGTCCCTTCTTATTTGACCTCAGGACCAGAGATAATTGGTGACACGTTTTTCACTGTTGTATGTGCTTGTCTGCCAATGCTGGCAAAAGCACCTTGAGTACTGATTTTTTTTTTTTTTTTTTTTTTGGAGGGGTTTTTTGCTATAGGGCACATGCATGTGCTCACCAGGCAGACAGAGAAAGACAGAGAGATAGAAAGTGAGAAATCACCCCCCAGGGGGGATAGCCTGCCGCAATCCCTTCTCCTCCATTCTCCTCTCGGGATCTTGGGCATGCACGCACACGCGCCCAGTGTGAGTTTTAAGCCACCGGGTCCAGGACGCAAACCACGTTAGACCACATGGGAATCCAGTAACATAGCCATTATGCTAACTGCTGGTCCCTTGAGTACTGATTTTGATGTTACAACTACACTTCAACAAGTAGAAAAATTTATAAATATGAAATCTGTGATTAATGAATGAAGGACAGACTAGTTAAATAGGAATTTTTCTGTCAGTTTTTATGACTGATATCAGTGTAAAATTTGTTTTTCTTGTAATATCAGTGTAAAATTTGTTTTTCTTGTAAAACTTTGGACAGAATTTAGTGTATGGATTATTGGCTATCTAAAGTAATTCCACTCTATTTTTTTCTTTAATTTCCTGAGGTTTTTTTTTTTTTACAGTATTGCTTTTACTTCTTTTTTCTAAAGGGTAATTTTTACCAGTGAAATAATTGGACTTGGAGGTGGCTTGCTTTCTCACTTCCTCTCTCACTCTCTCATTGTTTGTGTGTCTGGCAAATTAAAATAAATGAATGAATAAATAAAATTGAATAAATTATTTTTAAAATGTCATATATTTCTTTCTCTGTCTTTTTTTTATTACTTAAGGTTTTTGCCATAGGGCCCATTCACTCACTGGAGAGACAGAGATAACAAGAAGGAAAGTGAGAAATCATCCCCTGTGTGGATGGCCATGCCACAATCCCTTCTCCCATATCCTCCTCCTGGGATTCTGGGCATGCACACACATATACCTAGCATTAGTTTCAAGCTGCTGGATCTGGGACTCAAATCATGGTCTGCTATGTCAGAGTCCAATCCCTTAACCACCATGCCACCTGCTGGCCACTCTTTTTGTTTTTTATTGATATTTTTCTCTTTGGTGTTAGTAGTCAGTTTACTATGCTGTATTTGTAGGATTCCTTTGCATTCATCAACTTTCACAAGTTTGAAAATGTTTAGCCTCTGTTGAAATTAAAAAGAAAAAAATTTCTCTCATGTCCTTCCAGTAGGCCTGAAATTCCATAGTGTGTTAAGTAATGTCACATTCTATATTTATTTATCTTCTCTTTAGTACTTTCAAATCTTTTTCCTCCTTTGATTTTCGAGGATATTTTTAGGGATTTATCTTCCAGAGTGTTTCTTGTCGTCTCCTTCTCTCTCCTCGTATTCCCACTCCTACTCTCACTCCTAACCTCGTACTTTTATTCTACTGTGTACTGCCATAGCCTTTGAACTACGGCCACTGCAGGACTGCTCTCCTGGTGGGCATCCTCACATAACCTTGGTAGCACTTCTGCTCCTATTAAGTATCACTGCTGATGCACCAGAATTCTCAAAGTGACATTTGACAAGCTAGAGAAAAATTTGTCTTCCTTTTCTGGATTATGCCAATCTTTGCTAGAGATGGCTAAAGCAAGAGAGATGCACACTATCAGCTTTTTAATAAAAACAGCTGTCTCTCTATATGTGTCCATAGGAATAGAGCCAGGAAATAACATGCTGTGTTCTTTTTTTTTTTTTTTTTAGAGATTTTTGCTATAGGGCGCGTGCGGTCACCAGACAGACAGAGAGACAGAGAGACAGAAAGTGAGAAATCACCCCCCAGGGGGGATGGCCATTCTGCAGGCCCTTCCTCCGTTCTCCTCTCGGGATCTTGGGCATGCACGCACACGCACCCAGCGTGAGTTTTAAGCCACTGGGTCCGGGACGTGAACCGGGGTCGACTACATGGGAGTCCAGTGACATAGCCATTACGCTAACTGCTGGTCCCGCTGTGTTCTTGTATTTAGTTTAAGAAAGACATGGCCAGATCAATGGGCAGTCCTTGAGCCAAAGTCTCCCCCAATGAGTTTCCCACGGGTATAAGCCTTCATTAATGCCATACTTTGGTCAGTCTTTGCTTGGGAGTAACCAGGGGGAAAGCAAAGCTTTATACAAGGGCAATTGTAGATCCGAAGAGGTGAGGCTGAGAGCTATCAGCAAGTTTACTTCCCTCTCAGAAGATCTAAATGCATTGTCATGACTGCCACAGTCCCACAGTGTGTGCAAGTGGAGAGGAGAAAGTCTGGAGAATCAATGGGCAAAGTTCTCAATGAATAAGGGAGAGGTGTCAACAAATAAGAGATAACAGTGTTGACAGTAATGAGAATATTAGAAGAAGGTACAGCATTTTGACCTAGAACTCACAGACATATTGAACAGTTTATTGTAATAAAAACCTGTCATGGCTCCAAGTGATCACTTCTCTCCTTCTCAATAGTTCACATATTATCACCTTAAAAATCTGCTGTAAATCATCATGAATGTCACCAATGTCATTTTTGTCACCTTCTAGAAAAATCAACAAGTATCTTATTTACTTCTAAAAATCACCCTCTTTTCCAGAAACACTCAAAAATGAATTTTGGAAATTCTTTGGCTAAATATTAAAAATGTTTTATTAACTTTGAATATTTTTTATTTAAAAAACTTGAACTCCTCTAAATACTTTTTCTTCTTAAGAAATTAGCACTTTAATTCTTTAAAATTTTATTTTTTAAATTGATTTATTTAACTTTATTATTATTTTCCAGTTTGATCAGACAGACAGACAGATGGAGTGAGAGAGGGAAAGTGAGAAAGCAAGCCACCAGGTTCAGGACTTGATCCAAGGTCAACCAGGTGGGAGTCCATAACCACCATGCCACCTACTGACCCTTTAATTCTTTTTTTTTTCTGAAATTTTATTTATTTTCTTATTTATTTTTACATTCAATCACAGTACATCTTTATAGCACATAAAATGGATTTTCCCAGCATAAATACACTATATATTAGTCTAAAGATATTACCATATACATTACCATCAGCAGATAATCCTATGTTTTTGCGTTCATTGAATGTTTTGCTTCTTTTTTTTTCCTTTTGATTTCCTCCCTCCCACCCTCCTCCTGCACTGCCTCTAGATCCACAGTTGCTCTCCAAGCCTTTACACCCTTGATCTTTCAGTTTCTGTCACAGAGTGCAGACATTTGGTATATGTTAAGTGGGAACATACGATGCCTCTTTCATATCTTACTTGCCTCACTCAGCATCAAATCTTCCATATTTTTCCACTTTCACACTTTAATTCTCAGTGACCTTTGTATATATCTCAGCATTTCCTTTTCAGAGATGGTTCACCCAATTGCAGCTTACTCTAAATTTAAACTTAGTTAATTTTTGAACCATTAGAAATTTCTGTAAGTCACAGCTTTTTCTGAGATTTTACTTTTTAAAGTGTTTTCTTGAACATATACCATTTTCCTGCATTTTATTTAATTTTTAATCTTTTTAAAAAAATTTATAAAGCAAAAACTACAGAACGTTTTTTAACAGAGAACTTTACGTTATTTTGTACATTAAATGTTTCTTTTCTTTGGCCCTCAAATCCACCTTCTACTACCTATTTTCTTCTACCCACTCCCCTCCCTTATAGTCTCTGATATCTACACTTACCCTCTCTCTATCACATCTTTAGATCTTTCCATTTCTGCCATTAAGTGCAGACATCTGGTACATATTGAATGATCATATACAGTGTGTCTTTTTCAAAGTCTGACTCAGTTTGACTGATAATAAGTCTTCTATATTTACTCACTTTGAATGAAGTGATAGTGTCTCATTGCTTCTTGTGACTGAATAATATTCTATAGTATGTATGTGCCACACTTTTCAACCTAGTCACTTTTTTTTTTTGTTTTATTTATTTATTTTTTCTTAGTCACCAGTTTTTGGACACTGAGGTTGATTCCATATCTTAGCATTTGTGAATAATGCTACAATAAACATGGGTATACAAGTATCTTTCTGAGAGAATGTTTTTCTATCCTTTGGGTAACTACCAAAGATTGCATTACTGGGTCATATGATAATTCTATTTGTAGGTTTTTGAGGAAACTTCATATTATTTTCCACAGAGTTTGTTCCAATTTATAATACATTGCCACCTACAGCACTTTTTAAATTTTTCCTAGCCTAGCCATTCTAACTGGGATTAAATAATATATCATTGTGGTTTTAATTTTCATTTCGCTTATGACAAGAGACTTCAAACATTTTTTCATATGACTTTTAGTCAATTATCAGTCTTCCTTGGAGAGTTGTCTATTAGGCTCATTTGCACTCTTTACAGTATTATTTATTTTTAATTATATTACTTTTTAATTGTATTATTTATTTAATTGTATTATTTATTTTTTTTATGGCTGAACTGTTTGCATTCCCCGTATCAATTCCTTGTCTGAGGAATAATGCCCAAATATTTTCTTCCATTCTGAAGGTTGTCTTTTCACTGTTTTCTTTGCCATGTGTTTAGCTTGATGTAATCCCACTAGTTCATTTGGGGGGTTATTCCCTATGTATTAGGGGGTTTATTTAAGAAATCTTTGCCTACTCCAATCTCTTTAAGAGTTTCTCCTAGGTTTTCAGCCAGTATTTCTATAGTTTGAGGCTTTTCATTTAAATCTTTGATCCATTTAGACTTGATTTTTGCTAATGGTAAGAGATAAGGGTCCAGTTTCATTTTTCTGTAGATGGATATCAAGTTCTTCCAGTACCATTTGCTGAAAAGACTTTCTTTACCCCTCTGTGTTTTCTTGTATCCTTTATCAAAGATCAGTTGACTGTATGATTTCGGTTTCTTTCTACATTCTCTATTTCATTGATCTATGTGTCTACTTTTGT
The DNA here is from genome assembly GCF_000334495.1 of Tupaia belangeri chinensis. Lineage (NCBI taxonomy): Eukaryota > Metazoa > Chordata > Mammalia > Scandentia > Tupaiidae > Tupaia > Tupaia belangeri. Next base: position 1,576,249 of record NW_006204563.1, read on the forward strand.
ACCAGTACATATTGTTTTGATTATCACTGCTTTGAAATATATTTCACAGTTGGATAGTGAATTCCTTCTATTTTATTCATTTTTCCCAGTATTGCCTTGGTGATATTGGGCATTTTATGGTTCTGGACAAATTTTATGATTTATTTTTTTAATCTTCATGAAGAATGTCACCAGCAGTTTGATCAGAATCACACTAAAAATGTAAATTAATTTGGGTAGAACTGACATTTTGATTATCTTGTTTATTCCAATCTAAAAACACAGGATGTCTTCCATTTTTTTTTTATATCATACTCAATTTCTTTTCTCAGTTTTTTATAGTTTTCATTGTAGAGATCTTTCACCTCTTTGGTTAGGTTTATTCCTAGGTATCTTATTTGTTTTGTGTCTATTTTAAGTGGGATTGTTTTCTTCAGTTCTGCCTTAGTCTTTTCATTGTCAGTGTATAAAAATGTTATAGATTTTTTTTTTTGAGAGATTTTCACTGTAGGGCGTGTACGCTCGCCAGACAGACAGAGAGAGACATAGAGACAGAAAGCGAGAAATCACCCCCCAGGGGGGATGGTCACGCGGCAATCCCTTCTCCTCCATTCTCCTCTCGGGATCTTGGGCACGCACGCACACATGCCCGGTGTGAGTTTTAAGCCACCGGGTCCGGGACACGAACCGCGGTCGACTACGTGGGAGTCCAGCGACATAGCCATTACACTAACTGTTGGTTCCCTTTAAAAATGTTATAGATTTTTGAACACTAATTTTGTATCCTGCCACTTTACAGAATTCATTTATCACTTCCAGGAATTTTTTTCATGGATTTATTTGGATTTTCTATGTATATGATCACAATGGATAAAAACATGAGTGTCAGAACACCTGTGACAGATACCTGGCTCTGCCATTCAATAAGAGGCTGCAATCCTGTTCCTCAGAATTCCTCCATTTGAAGGGAATAGTGCTAGTTGCATAGTACTCTGGCCTTTTCCATATGAATAATTTGATCTAGTTGATATGTGGGGGAAAACAAGCAAACAAACAAAACACCTGAGTATTCATAACCAGTCCCTTCCTTTTTCCTTCCTGTAGGAAGTCGGCTTGTCTCTTAACATGATTTTGCTAGCTAATCTCAGTCATGCATGAAAATTTTATTCCTAGGAACAGTCTTGGCAACTGAGTAATGCCTGTGATTGCCTGAATAAAAATAGTTTGTCTAATTATAGGAATGAGTTTTATTAAGTTCACTTGCTCACAGATATATTGGGTCATCAGGAAAGTCATGACGCATTTTTGCATATAAGAATATGTCATGGATTTCCCAATGACCTAGTATTTTGCATTCTTTAAAATTAGTTTAGCACATAATAAAAGGAAAAATTATATCTACTATCATATTTGATTTTAGACTACATATTATTTGAAATTTTTAATATCTAAAATTAAAGTGAATTTTACTATCACCACTAATTACTTTGATTTATTTGTTTGTTTACATTCAAACCTCTCTGAAATAGGTATAAATCTTACCATTAACTGTGCCCTAGATTCGAAGAAACATGCCAAATCACTCTTTCATCTTTGATGTAATTTCTCAATTGTCTGAGAATTCAAAAAGAAAAATGTCAGCTCTTTATTAGACACATCTAAGCATTGTAACCCAAAGAAATTATGCACACCTCAATGTTCTTAGGTATAAATTCAAATTTATTACCAGGTACTAGATTCTATATCATGTGTCCTACATATTTTGACTAATGTAACACCTCATAGCATCACTATGAGGAAACTGAGGCATTAAAAAATTTAAACAGCTCATGTGAGGGCTCGAGGCTAGTAAATAGAAAAGTCAGGATTAGAATCCAAGACGCCTAGTTCCAGATCTTGAATTCTAAGCCAACACACTCTACCTCGTAGGATTAGCATAAAGATTAAACAAAGTAATTTATACAGAACATTTAACTCAGCACTTAGCACACACTAAATGTTTAAAAAATTATATACATATATACACAAATATATATATTTTTATATAATATATATGTGTGTGTGTGTGTGTGTGGGCACATGCCTGCCAGAAAGAGACAAAATAAAAAGAGAAAGAAAGAGAAAGCACCTTCCTATGGGTATGGTCATGCCAAAATCCCCTCTCCTTCCTTTTTCCATCTTGTTGAGATTTGGGGCACACACACAAATACATCTGGCATATTTTTCAAGCTGCCTATACCAGGTGTCAAATCACACACTTGGCCTTATAGAATCTGACACCCTTAACTACTAGGTCACACAGGATTAGCCTTGATATGTATTTTTGTTATCAGACCTTTCACATGCTGTTCATCAAAAGACCTATCAAGAAAGACAGAGAGAAAATATTGGAGTAAGAAAAAGCAAACAATAAATTCCAATTTTGTAACTAGTTATGCCTTAATCTCTAACAAGTTATTTAAACTTTCTACTTCTCAGTTTTTTTCTGTATTAAAATTAGAGTAATGTTATAAATTTCATATGGTCATCATTAAGAGATTTTAATTCAGCAAATATTTACTAATTTCTATCATGCCACCCATACTATTCTAGGCCCTGAGAATATAGTACATACTGTACTTTAGTAATGAGAATAAAGCAGGCAAAAACAAACAAACAAACAAAAAAACAAGAAAAAACCTCTTAACATTCTGGTGATGATAATATATGATGTAATAAAGACTCAGATTCTCATTTTAAAAATTAAAATTTTAGTGACCAGCAAATGGCATAATGATTACATTGTTGGACTTCCACATAGTTAAGTATGGTTCGAGTCCTGAATCTGGCAGCTTAAAACTCATGTCAGGCATGTGTGTGTATGTGCCCAAAATCCTGAGAGGAGAATGGAGGAATTGTGGGGTGGCCATCTACCCTGAGGGGTGATTTTTCGCTTTTTATCTGTCTCTCTGGTGAGTTCATGTGCCATATAGCAAAAATCTCTCTTAAAAAAATTAATGGGGACCAGCAAATTGTATAATGGTTATATCACTGGACTCCCACATAGTAGACTGTGGTTCAACTCCCTGACCCAGCAGCTTAAAGTCACACCAGGCATGTGTACATATGTGCCCAAAGTCCCAAGAGGAAAATGGAGGAGAAGGAAATGTAGCATGTAGCATAGCTATCACCCTGGGGGATGATTTCTCACTTTCAGTCTCTCTGTCTCTCCCTCTCTCTCCAGTAAGTGTACCTACCATATATAATATAATATTTTATATATATATATAAAATACAAATATATATATTATATTTATATATATTTTATATATTATATATAAAATACAAATCTCTCTTTAAAAAAATTAAAAATTTAGGTGCCTTATTTTAACTGAACAGGTATTAGATTTCCTGTTCTGTTAAAATTTGAAAGAAAATGTTAGTCTACCAAAGGATTTGGTCTCTTTTAATCTGCCTTTTAACTCTCTAATTTAAATAGCTTTTAAAAAAAGATGTATATAATCTTTATCAGGTGATGTCACCTACTGACTTCTTTATTCTCCACTATTTTTTCCAAAGGGGTTATAGTTCCTGTTTTCTATTCACTTATATTTATAAATCTTTGAATAATAACTTTTATTCTCTTATCAGTTAACTACCCAACAGAAATCTCTTTTGAGGTATGATTTGATATGAACATTTCTACTATGGCTGCAATGGTCTTCATAAATATTTTACCAAATACTTGGCCTGAAGTTTATTTTAATTGTATGGAAAGTCCTCTCAGGTGCACTGATTATTATTTTATAGATAATTAGATATGCTTTGAGGGCTAGCCATGACTTGGTGGCTAAGGGAGCTGGCAGACCATGTAGCTGGAATCTATACTCCTCAGCTTGATAAAATGTGCCATGTGCCCCATATCTTGACAGGATGAAAAAATGGAGGAGAAGGAATCACAGCACAATCATGCCCCTTTAGTGGTGCTTTCTCCCTCTCTCTCTCTCTCTCCCTCTGCCTCTGTCTCTTTTTTCTCCGTTTATGGTGAGTGTACACAGTCTATAACAAATTAAAAGAAAAAAATGATATACTTTGAGAAGTATGACCTTAAATGGAAAATATGACAGCCTTATTAGCATCAGCATTGACAAACTTAATTAAGCTGCTGATGTCAGCAATTATATAGTTTACAGTTTACTTAAAAGTGAACACATGTAAACATTTTCCTTTAACTATTCTAAAATTTACTCTAAGTATTATAGTCTCCAGTGGTCCTAGACATTTTTTTTTATTATATTTACTCCTGAAAGTCATCTTTGGAGGTCTTCTAATCTCACTCTTAATTCTTTGCCTTTGAATGATGAATCTCCTTGCAGGATCACATAGGAAAAAAAATAGTGTCCAAGATGTAATTTGAGTACAGTGTAATTTTTTCCTATACATTTTATGGACAGTTACTTTGGAAATATCTGTGTCTTTTTCATTTCCTATTCTTCTTACATCCATTTTTGCATTTTGTCCTTTATTTGCTACTTCTATTAATATGTAATTTTATTTCTAAAAGTTTTGTATATCTTTCCCACACTCCAAAGTTTTGTATCTCTTTTCCACACTCCTTCTTGATTTCTGCAGTCATCACTGGCATGAATTTGTAGCCTTATTATTTGTTGCATGACAAATAAATTTTGAGATTATCATGAAGCAAACTGGATCCATGTCTGTGAATTTCCAAAGGAGCATAAAACATCTTTATGGAAAGCTAAAAATCAAATGAAAAAGATTAGGGGCTTATTAAATTAACTAGTAAACAGGAAGATAAGGTCAAAGTAAAATATAGGGAAACATCTTGTTGGCAAAAAAAAAGAATAGAAAAATAGAAAATCTTAGCTGTCGGCTACTATATTAGGCACTTTGCAAATATTATTTAATTAAATCCTTTTGTAACACTCTCCAGTAGTCATTATTGAGGATAATTAATCTTCAAAAAGCTTAGAGTAGATTACCTACTGTCATGCAACTGCTTTTCAGATCTGAGAATCAAATTCCAGTCTGTCTACCTCCAAAAATCCATGTTCTTTCTGATGCATTACCCTTTTCATGGTAGTCCCTCATCATTTTCACAGACGGAAATATTGTGAAGTTGGTTATTTGGCTAATTATAATGACTAAAACAGTTTTAATGAGAGCGGAGACAGTGAAATAACTCAGTCAAATCAAATTGATCATTATTTTATTTTGATCTTGATATATTGGCTTGCTACCTAATTGGCTAGTGGTTGGAACTGATTGGCAGGTGTGATAAAACTCATTAAATCTACTCTTGTTAAAAGAGAAATGATTGCCATCTAAATATGGTATCAAACTTAAGGATTCCCAAATGTGTCACAATTTCTTCAATCTCCAGAGTTGTAAGCCAACTTTACATATAAAAGTGTCCACTCAAAAATTTGTACATGTCCCATGATGGCAATTTCAGGCATTAGACATTGACACACTTTATAGGAGAGTTTGTTCTAAGATATGCAACAAATAATGCTTTGATAATGAGAATCCTGAATTGTGCATATGATTTTTTTTTTTAAGTAACAAATTGGAGAAGATTAAAGGGAATGTCTGTAACAGAGTCACTTTGCTCTGAGATGTACTGTGTCTCTCAAGGGTTTCTTGAGAAAAAAATCTTTATGGGTTTCTTAAGTTACTGCACTTTTTTTTTTTTTTTTTTTTTGGAGAGGTTTTTGGTATAGGGTGTGTGCACTCGCCAGACAGACAGAGAGAGACAGAGAGACAGAAAGCGAGAAATCACCCCCCAGGGAGGATGGCCACGCTGCAATCCCTTCTCCTCCACTGTCCTCTTGGAATCTTGGGCACGAACACACACGAGCCCGGCGTTGAGTTTTAAGCCACCGAGTCCGGGACGCGAACCGTGGTCGACTACATGGAGTCCAGCGACATAGCCATTACACTAACTGCTGATCCCAAGTTACTGCACATTTTTTAAATCACAGGACTGACTGTCTTATGTTCTGGACTATTTTTCCAAATGCAGTTTTACAGTGAACAGCCATGGATGATTGTGATCAAATCTCTGTAACAAAGGGCAGATTTGCTGACAGCCTTGGGAAATAAGATTATTGTCTCCCACTGGAGCAATGGGGCTGGTGTACTTATGGTGTAGTACAGAAAATTCAGGTTCCCATGATCCAGGAGACTTCTGTCTTGCCAACATTCATGAAACTGGCAATCCAACTTGTTAGTCTGCAAGTAGAGCAAAGTCTTACCCTTTCACTGTTCTAGGCTGTGAACAGAAAACTTTCTCCTAAAACTACTTTTAGAAAATAACTGCAGGGCCAGCAGGTGGTGTAGTAATTAAGACACTGGACTCCCACATGATTAACCATGGTTCAAGTCTTGGACCCTATGGCCTGAAACTCACAATGGGCACATGTGCATGCATGCCCAAAATCCTGAGAGAAGAATGGAGGAGAAGGGACTGCTTTGTGGCCATCCTCCCTGGGGGATGATTTCTCACTTTCTGTCTCTCTGTTTCTCCAGTGAGTGCACACACCCTATGTCAAAAAACTCAAAATTTTTTTTTAAATTTAAAAATAAAAAAGAAAACTAATCTTAAAAAGAGAGTAATTTCAGGTATTTGCCAGAGGAAGCAGTTTGAAGAGGAGATGAGCTTAAAATTTTTTGATAGGGTTAATGTTTAGGTTTAGATTTCCATGACCTTGAACTAGTTATTTTGTCTTATCTGGTCTGAAAGTTTATTACAGTATAAATGACAGCATTTTAAATAATGAATTACTTTTAAATAAACTTTCAGACTATTTTAGAACCAGATTTGAAGTTAAGTCTAAATTTCTTTTTTCTAATGTCCTTTTAATAGTTTTCATTTTAGCAAATTTCTTGTATTATAACTAATCTACCAAAGATCCTTTATCACACTTCCATCAGAGAAAAGCTTATAAAAGTTCACCCTTATTATCAAAATCAGTATTGTACCCTAATATTATACCTAAAAATGTAAATGAAAATATTACCTTTGTTTTATATTTCACAGTTCAGTTCACTTTCCATAGATTTGTATTCACTGCTTTTTTTCAGGCATTGTTCTCAAAAAAGTCATCTTTTTTTAAAAATAAAAGTGTACAGAATAAAACACACAGTTTAATCATCCAGGATGTCAAATTGGGCAACAGCAAATATTTTCATTGAACTCATTAATATATGCCATCAATTGAATTGTGGCAAGTTGCTTTGGCACTCTCCAAAAAAGTTACAATTATATAGAGATAATTGTGACCCTTTATTCAGAAAATACTCCTGTTAGGCTTTTTAAAAATGATAGATTTAAATAGCTAATACCAAGAACAGCAGGTAGTGTCAACCCAGAATTACCTCTCCTCATGCTGACATTTGAAATATCAATACACCAAGGTAGAACATTCTTCTTATCTCTAGTTTTTCAGTATTTTTCTGTAGAATGTGTGTTTTGCTAACTGTATTCATTGCATTAGACATTAGTGAGTGTGAGCAGAACCTTAGAAAGTATGACTATCATTTTCACTGATTTCCTTGCAGTCTTTCTTTGGTGCCTGCTACTAAACCCACTTAATCAGTACCCTGATAAATGGTGCATCCATTTAATTGAAATAATTGCCAAGGAGAAGAAGCAGTGCAGTTTATTTCATGGACTCCCAACAATGGATAAATGACACACAGAGTCCATTTAAATAGCACCCCTGGAGCTGTCTGTAGGCTTAAAACAGGTGTGAATTGGTATTTGCCAGCACAAACTTCCCACTGTGTAACCTTTTTTTGGCATCATGCTGCTTTCCTGTTCTACTACAGCTGTTAAATTAGGTTATCTTACTTCGGATGAGAAAGTTAAAGTCTTTGCAGCTCTGATTCCTCAGTAACATTGTCACGTGAGCAATACAGCAATAATAAAAGTAAGAAGTACTTTGAGAAATAGCAATTAACTAATTACATGCTAAAAAATACATAAATACAGTCAACTTTGTTTGAAAAGCTCACAATACTATAATATCAGAATAATTCTTACATTTCTACTATACAAGGAAAGCTAGGGCACTTACATTCCAATCTATATCTCTCCTGCAAATTATGTTAGAAGGATTATTCAATATTGTATTAGAAGCTCAAAATAGTTTTTCAGAAGAGGAGCTAGGTGGCAAAATATCTCTTTCTAATTTCTGGTTAATGTGTTGTTGCATATATGGGTATGACCTTTGGATAATCAAGATGAGTGATTAATTAACACATTTTTTTTTTTAGAATCTGTGCTAATTAAGCATATTCTACTCTATTTGTCTAGTTTCTCTTAAAACTAAATCCATATGCAAAATGTCTCTGTCTTCCTACATGTTTGTTTATTTATCTTGTGAATCTGTTTGCTGAAATCTGTTCGTGAAGGAGGTTGAGACTGGAGATCTAAGAGTAGGAGTGAGGAGAATGAAGACTAATTTCCGCTTCAGTTCCTGATGCACACTTTCATTATAAACTTTGGCAACTGAGAAGTGCTGGACTTCACAAAACTCTGGAGGGAAAGGGTAGATGCTATGTCAGAGGGGAGATGGCTTGTCAGAGATCACTTTAGGCAAAGTCCTCATTTTAAACATGACAAATTTAAATCCTATACAGATTTAAGTTTGTTTCAAGTTCTTTTAGCCAGTTTGTGATGTAGCCAGGCTTCTTGGGTCCTTTTCGAAGACACCACTCCACCCTTCTTCTATAATGATAGTAGCGTTTTATTAATATCCTGCAGGAATAGAAATAGAGGAGTGAGTCAGCTGTGTACATGTTCCTTGATCTAATGCAATGTTTCTGTGTTCTATGCAATTATTCAGGCATTCATTTACTCATTCACTTGTTCATCTTTTCAGCAAAGTGCATTTCTTGCTGTATGTCAGGCATAGTGATAGTCCCCAGATATTCTCAGAATCTCAATGCTCTTGCCTTCAATGATTTCACAACCAGAAGATCAACTCTACGAGTTGGAGTCACCTTTTATAATTCTGCCTTTTTAAACTCTGTAACATGACAGTCATTGTCCATGGACATTGTATGTTCTCTCCTTTAATCTTCTCTGCAATCTTAGGAACTAGGTAGTGTTCATTACATTAAACAGGTGAGCAAAACGAGATTCAAAACACATAAGTGTGATCCTTTCTAATATGCTCAGCTGGTAAGTGGCAGAGGCAAGTTTCTGACCTGTCTTACTGCACAGTCCAAGCTCTTTCTCTTTCCTATGCCATCTTTTTCGGGGATTATTATAAAATGATGGAAATTTAGTGTGTATCCAGCACAGAGCTTCACTTATTATAGGGCAATTTGGTTGTGTGGAATGATTGTATTTAGCCTGTAAAAAGCTATCTTCAGCTATGCAGTAGAGGGAGTGGTCCTCCCTAAAGGTACAGCAATGATTTAGCTCAGGACAGAGCAGAAAGAAGAAACCCAAGTATTGCTTTCTGTTCTAATTTATGCTCTGAGCTTAAATATGTCTCCTCTCAAACTTTTAATTTCAAATTTGGAGAAGTTAAATGATACCTCAGAAAATAAAGGATCGTCATCTCCCATTGCAGGGAAGATCTTTCTCCCTTTCTCTCTCTGTCTCTCACATGCCTGTAGGCAAATTAAAAAAAAAAATATATATATATATATCTCAAGAAAAGAAATATATATATATATCAAAGAAAAGAAATGCAAGATTGGTTTCACAGTGTGTTTAGCATGCCTTTTGTAAGTCCTAGTGAGGTTTTTAAAGGGGTAGAACCTGCAATCAGCCACTTAACTTATTTGATTTTTTTAAAATTTGATTTATTTTATTTGATTTTTTAATTTGATTTATTTTACTTGATGTTGTCACTACTATTGTTTAGGGGAGAATTTATGTGACCAACAAAAGCACCATTGCAAAAACAACAGCAAAAAAGACTGAACAAAAGGGCAGCCTGCTGATCCAAAGAAAAAATGGGCCAAGTTATTAGTGTCTGACCATTAACATATATAAGAGGGTCTTCAAAAAGTTGCTGTAAACTGTAGATCATGACAAACTATGCATGGATTTCAAACATTTTTGGCACCAAATTAAAGTCATACTTTTTTCCATCTTTTCATATACTTTTTGAGAACATTTATTTATTCTAAAAGAGAGACAATTATCCCCAGCAGGTCCCACCATGATCTACTTCTAGCTTCAGCCAACCTGGATTGTGGTCTGGGTATACAACTGCCAGACATGAGGTCCCAGGGCATGAATACCAGAACCTTCCCATGTGCGTGCAGTTGCTTTACTGCTGTGCCACCTTCTGAAGCCATGAACTTTCTGAAGTCTCTTTGTATACATAATCTTGAGCCTTCAGAGAAGAAAAATCATGAAGTTAAGAAATCACCATATATCATCTCCAATATGGAGCAGAGTGGAGAAGAGCTGCAGTGGGAACCTGAGGATTAGGACCCAAATTGCACCGCTGATCGACACTTTGAATGTAAACACAAAACAACACTGCAGATTTTAATCATACAATCTAGTGAACTGAACAAATAATATAATGAGTATTATATTATACATGCCATCCCCAGCTCTAAATTTACATCCATGGAACACATCCCAAGAAATCACATTTTAATTTATCTACTTCAAATACTGCTCCAAAGTACACTGTACCACCTACAACATTTTAATTCTGATCACTTAATTACATGTTATAGTTTTGCTTTACAAAAATGTACCCGTAATTCTTTAAAAGTAAAACAAGAATCAAAGTGTATTAAGATTAAAGGGAATTTTTAAAAAAATCTAATGCAATGATATCTATTTTGAACAGATGGCAATTCTTAACTTTTATTTTTGCAATGCACATATTGTTAACACTTGACCTGGTATGTTCCCTTTGGATAATGACTGTAACATGATAAAGCGAAGAAAAAACAGCTAAAACTGTTATCCTGTTAGCAACTAAGATTAATTTGATATAGCCAAGCATTGCTAAATAATCTGGCAAAACACGAGGTATTTTGTATGTCTATTTTAAGAACATAAGCTAGTCATTACAAAGGATAGTGACAAGCAGGTATGTTGCAAATTTCAGATTAATTAAAATGCTATTTAACAAGCCCTATTAGAATGCAAACGTTTTTCATGATTGCTGTCAGGAGCTGGGCTTCAGTGTTGTTTGTTGGATTTCCCATCCATTTAAACCTCTCTATTCCCGGAGCCCCAGCTTCCATTCCTTCCCATTGAAGTGAACCCAAGCACAGCAACATTAGACTAATGCATGAGAACAATGAGTGAAGGAAAAAAGACTGAAGAAGTAAGTCTAATTACTCTAATGTATAGAAGAAGCTTTTAAGGCTAAGTTCACACTAGGGCAATTACCCACCTAATTGCTCTAGTTTGAAGCTGGTTTGAAAAGATGTTTTCAGCAATGTGAGGGGGAAACATGCAAATTCAGTGGTTTGGTTTGATCCCTATTGCCCTTTTTATTAAAGAAAAGCCCCTTGAAGTAGTGAGATGACATTTCTTGAACATACTTTTAATGTACCACAAAGCCATTCCTGATAGACTGGGAGCCTGTGTGGAATCACATCTAAATCCATGCACCATCTTTACTCTAGTAAACCATCAGTGAACGAAAAGAGAAGTGTCTAAGAATACATTGCTTCCATTTGTAAAGAGATCTAGCAACATAAAATCCAGTGAATGCGTTCTTTCTTTAAACAGTATTTTAATTGTATAAGGATTCTCAAATTATTTACTAATATAGTTGTGCAATTTTAAAACATGAAAACTCCGAGCTCTACCCACCTGTGAATTAAAACTTATTGATAAAATATTCAGTGATGCAGTTCTCAAATAATATCTGATGAAAAGAGCAGTTCATAAGAAGGATGGTAGGAAAGAAGGAAAAGAGGGGAAGAGGAAAGGATGAAAGCTCTGTGTGAGAAAGTAGAGAACAGGATAGAGGTTAAGATGAAAACTAAAAAAGGTGAGGGAAAGTGGAATTTTGAAGGCAGTAAAGCTTGGGTCTCTGGCAGAACACATGCTCCTAGGGATTAAACTCTTTTCCAGGAACTGCTTGAATGTGAAGGAGAAGGTATAAAGAGAATCATTCAAAGCAATTGGTTTAAGGCAGAAGAAATTAACTCATCTAAGCCAACCTCCTAATGTTAATAAGAAGAAAACTACATTGTTGAGAAAGAGTCAGGTAAAGAAGTAAAATAGTACAGCCTGCTCTCAAATGCAGGTTTTCTGAGTACCTGTCTGTTTAGTAAAAGTTTGTAAGGTCGGAAGATCAGGTAGAGACCTGCCCATTTATGTTTATTGGGTTAGAACAAGAACAGGAATACCTCTTAGCTGCAGCGTACTTATACAGAGGACAGGAAAGCAACTATCAAAACCATAAACTAGGGTATCTAGGTCCAATGAGTAGACAAGAAGTTTTGAAAGAAACACGTTATAAAGGAAGAGAGTTACAGGGGAAAAAAGTATCAGAAGGTTATTAAAAGAGGAATGAGGGATTATGTTTTAGCTTTATGCTATTGTTATTTTGTTGTTGATCTATTTTGTTTTGGTTTTGTACATTCTAGATACAAGACTACCTGGGTATGTTTGATGCTTTCAAAGGCACTAAGTCAGGATGTCTAAAATACACACTGAATTCCATTGTATCATGTTGTTTGCCCCGCCCCTTTTTTTCACTGATGTCCACTATTGTGCTAAGGAGGAGAAAAGAGAGATTAAGATAGCAGACACAATAAGGACAAAAATAAATGGTTAGCTCTTTATTTGTAAAGTCATCTCTATAAAAAGTAGAAAAACACTGTCCTTAGATTTAAGAAGAGAAAGGAGGAACCATTCTGTGGTTCCCAAGAAACAATGAGAAAGGCAACAAATTGAGTCCAATGTTTACAGTGAAACTTTTTGTTCTAATTACAGTCTTTTAAAAAGTGTGATTATTCTGCTCTTTCTAAGATTTAAAGAAAATGAAAATAACTAATCTGTTCTCTTTAGTTGATATTGTTTTAGGACGGACTGTCTTTTTTAGGCCAAGGATAACAATTATCTGGTATAATTGTTTCTATTTCTTACTTTTCATTGATAACAGACATTGTATTTAATAACCATATTAGAGCTAGCCAACTGGGTTTGTCAGCTTGTCTTTACTGCTTTGATTCTTTCTCTAGAGGGTCAGATAGTAAATATCTTAGGTTTTGCAAACCACTAGATTTCTGTTGCAACAGCTCTGCCCCTGTAACACCAGTACAGCCGTCAGTTGTAAGTAGAAGAGCAAGTGTGACTTGATTCCACTAAAATTCATTTACAAAAACAAGCTATTGAAGCAGGTTAGGCCCACAGACCATAGTCTACAGACCTTTTTCAGAGGTATAAACTATTAAGTGTTGTTATCCACCCGATGGCAGCAGTATGTTTATGTCCATGAAGAAACATTTTCAAAAATAAGAGATTCTAGGGACCAACAGTGGCATAATAATTATGTCACTGGACTCCCATATTTTCAACCACACTTCGAGTTCCAGCTAGCGGTTTAAAATTCACATTGGGTGCACACGTGTGTGTGCCCAAAATCCTTATAGGAGAATGGAGGAGAAAGGATTGTGGTGTGGCCGTCTCCCCTTCCCCCCCACCCTCGCAGTATTTTCTCACTCTCTGTCTCTCTGGCAAACACATGAGCCCTATAGCAAAAATCTCTCAAACAAGAGAAGAAAAACAGATTCTATGAGATGACTGCTGCCTAATCAGCAGACCAAATTTAATGTGATAAATGGAAATGGAAATACTTTACTTGGAACAACGTAAATACCTTAGCTATCCAATAACTAGGGCCACATGATAATTTCTAGCCCAAGACACTGTTACCCACGTGTGCCCCTGGATTCAACTTTCCTCACATTTTACTCAAGAGAAGTAAAAGAACTTATCTATCAGAGGACTAAATTTCAGATAATGAATAACAATCAAAAAAGTTAAATACTTTAAAGAAATTGAAATCAGAGAAAGAAAGGTTTTATTTCTTCTCAAGTAATTTTCATTTCCAAAGCAAGTCATCACAAATCACTAATTCCTATTAATATAATAAAAGCATATCTAGGCCTTAACCAGTCCTCCGACCTAGTGGCTAAGGAATCAGAATTCCACCATGGATGACCACAGTGTTTGATTTCTGGCCCTGCTCTCTTAGAAAACATGCTAGGTGTATGCACATGCATGTAAGAATAAAGACTGAAGAGAGGAGATTACGGCATGACCCTGCTCCAGCAAGTGGGGGATTTCACCTTGTCCCTCTTTCTGTCTGTTTTGTTGCCTCTCTCTGGTGAGCACACAGACCCTCTAACTTATAAACAAACCAGAACAAAAAACCAGAGTATAATCTTTATTCAATATCATTTTAGATAAACTGCAAAAAGCTATAGCTGTAATTCCAAAGGTAATATCTATAGATTGTTTAGATTGGAGAAATAGTGGGATTTCCTAACAGATAACTTTAAAGATCATTAAATACTTGGTAATCAAAATGTGTATCGTAAGATATTTATGGTATACGAGAAAAAAATCAAGCACCACAGTGGAATTACCAATAAAACAACACAGCAGAAGAACACAAAATAATCCTATCAGAAAACTTAGAGCAATGTATCATCAAGATATGAATCACTAATTGGCAATTATTAGTCAACCAACCTAAATTGACATTGGCTAAATACACCAAAAGCTTTTCTTTGTAGGAAGAATAGAGAAAAAGTAAACATTGATACTTGCTTTCTTTTAAAGCCATTATGACATAACATAACCCTTGTGCATTGAAATACTAATTTTATATTCAGGAGTCTGTTTAAAAACTGAACATTAAACACATAAAGAGATGAAAGATATCACTTTGTTTGTAACATATCTAATTAAAACATTATTCAATCCTATAACACAAGAAAATATAATCAGTTATAAAAATTAAAAAGTAGAGCTGACTCTCCATGACCTGGTGGTTAAGACAGCCAGTTCCACATAGCCAACTGAGTGGTTCAAGTCCTGGACCCAGCAGCTTGAGAAACACACCAGGCACATGTTTGTTCAAAATCCCAGAAGGAGTGAGAGATGGAGGAAGAGATTGTGGTGTAACCATTTCCCATTGAGGGTGCTTTTATCTTCTCATTTTTTCTCTGTCCCTCTCCCTGGTGAGTGCACATATTCTCTGGCAAAAAAAGAAAAAAGAAAAAAAGAAAAGAAAAAGAAAAAGCAGTTATTTCTCAAAGAAAATAAAATTCTTTCTGTAGAAAACTAAGAAAAGCTAAAACATAATTAGAACTAGTATGAGTTTAGCAACATTACAAGATACAAAATCAAAGTAATCAATATTTTTTGCTGTATAACTAATAATAAAGTAGCAATCACAGCAATTTTAAAAGCCTCTCCCATGTGAAGAATAAAAATGCTATCTAGAAATAAATCCAACCAATTAAATTTAAGAACTGTATGTGAGATATTACAAAATGTTATTCAATATTATAAACAACACTTAAGTAGGTGGGGAGTTATGATAATATATCCTGTAATTGACATTAGAAATAGTAATTCCTAACTACACACACACACACACACACACACATATAAATTCATACACACAAATGAAAATCCAGTCAAAATTTCATCAGAGCTTTCCATGAAACCTGAAAAGTTGCTAAAATTCACACAGGTGAATATTGGTTCAAAATTGGTAAAGAACTGTTTGATAAAAAAAGAAAAAAGAAAGAATAAAGGGTAGAAAAGTTCCTAATAGATACCAAAAGTATTATCATTATAAGTAAATTGAAGGTGCTTACTAATGTGGTAAGAATAAAAAAATAGGCTTATGGAACATAAGAAAGAGCTCTGAAAGATATTCCTATGAATATGTATGAACTAATGTAAGTTGGAGGATGGTATCAAAAATAAGAAGGGGAAATACAGATTATTTTTTTAGCTCACTGAAGAATAACATAAACTTATAAATAAATTACCATACGTATAAAAATAAATAAATGGGTAAATTGGACTTCCTAATTTAGGCTAATGAAATATAGATGAAAGGCCTAAATATGCAAAACAATAAAAAATAAGAATAAAAATTATTCGGCATTGGATTTGCTCATATATTTTTTTTTAATTCATAAAGGGGGATCAGTAGATGGTGTAACAATTATGTTGCTGGATTCCCAAGTAGTCAACCATGGTTCAAATCCCAGATCTCGTGGCTCAAAACTCACACTGGCCTTGCATGCCTATGTGCCCAAGATCCTGAGAGGAGAATGAAAGAGAAGGGATTGCAGGGGTGATTTCTCGCTTTCTGTCTCTCTTTCTCTCTGGTGAGCCCATGCACCCTATGACAAAAATCTCAAAAAAAAAATTCATGAAATTTTTTTTAAATTTTTTAATTTTTTGCCATAGGGCATGTGCACTCACCAGAGACAAAGAGAGACAGAGAGGAAACATGAAAAAAAAAATCAAACACCCCCAGGGAAGATGGCTTTGCTATAGCCCCTTCTCTATTCTCCTCTAGGAATTACCAGCATCTAATATTAATAGACAAATGAGCAAAAGTTTCACTGGGCAATTTATCTAAGTGAACATGAGTAGCCTATAAAGGTATGAAGATAGTTACATCGTCACAAGTAACATAGAAAATCAAATCAAAACAATAATAAAGCCTTAACATTTGATTAGCAGCTAATGATAACAAGTGTTGGTAGGGATGTGAGAAAATTGAAACTGCCCTAGTAAATAAATTGTTACATCAACTGGGAAGATCTAGATATCCACTTGTAATAGTTTTTAAAAGTAAGAATGAGAGAAGGCTACTGAACTTGAGCTGTGAAATATTGCTTTCAGTGACTAAAAATGAAGATCTTCTGCTGAGACTTCTCCCTCCAGATTTATTTCTACTGGGTAGTGCTACCTCTATATCTTTCTCTTTGTCTCTCTGTCTCTCTGTGTTTCTCTGTGTCTTTTTATGTCTTTTTTTTTTTTTAAGGTTCAGTATTCTCTGGACTCCCAAGCCACTTCTTCATCATGATAATTTGTGCCTTTCCCTGTCTCATTTAGGAGAGGCACAAACCTAGGCCCATCCTGAGATGGCTACTGAACTTGAGTTGTGAAATAATGCTTCTGTGCACCGTGTATACGTGCTGCCGAGTTATCATTATTTGCTTTAAAACTAAAATATATTTTTGTCTTTATTTCTTTTTTATTGTAATTTTTTCTTCTTCTTTCCTTTTCTCTAATTCTTTTCCTTTTACCTTTAATTTCATTCCTTGACTGCTCAGCCTCCATGCACTGAGCGTCTAGACAGGTCCATGTGAATAGTATCCAAACATCTGAATATGATTAGGGTCAGAATATTCCTCAATTCCCACTGAATCTGATTCACAGAGAGTGATTGCAGATCACCTTCTCCTGCATGTCTTTGAATGCTCAGATTGAACTTCAAAAATTAGGAAGAAATGTACAATCCTTCAGATGACCAGAAATCACCTCAGGGTCACAAGAAATTTGAGAAAGCAAGAAAATATTTCTCCTTCAAGGGAAAAGAATAACTCTTCTTTATCCTCAGACAGTACAATGGAACTCATGGAAATGTTAGATAAAGAATTTAGAATATTCATAGTGACAAAGCTAACAGAGATGGAAGAGAAGAGAGACAACTGCAGAAGAGTCAGGAGGAAGGAGCCAATGAGTTCCAAGAGGTGAGGAAATTCTTGCAAATCTGAAAGAGGAAATATACATCATAAAAAAGAATCAAATGGAACTGTTAGAGATGAAGGCTGTAATACAGAAAGTAAACAATTCCCTTAAAAATATTAAAAGCAGACTAGGTTATACAGAAAATTGAATCTCTGATGTAGAAGACAGAATCGCTGACCTAGAAAAATCCACCACAAAGACTGAGAAAATAGCCCCCAAAAATGAGAATAATATACAATAAATTCTAGATACCATCAAACATCCAAACATCCAGATAACTGGTATCCCAGAAGGTGAAGAGACTAATAAGGGCATTGATAATCATTAAATCATGGAAGAAAACTTTCCAAACCTAGAGAGGCAGTCGAATTTTTTATTGTTTTTTCTAGATCTGTGAAGAATGTGTCTGCTACTTTGATTGGCATTGCATTAAATATGTAGATTAATTTGGGTAGAATTGCCATTTTTGATTATATTCTTCCAATCCAGGAACATGGGATGTCCTTCCACTTTCTTTTCTTTAGCTTTTCATAGTTTTACTTGCGGAGGTCTTTCACTTCTTTGGTTAGATTTATTCCTAAGTATCTTATACTTTTTGTGGCTATGGTAAATGGAATAACTTTTTTCAGTTCTATCTCAGGCTGCCTGTTGTTTGTATATAGAAATGCTATAGATTTCTGTATGCTAATTTTTCATTCTGCACCTTTACTATATTCATGTATTACTTCCAGAAATTTTTTTATGGAAACCATTGGGTCCTCTATGTATAAAATCATGTCATCTGCAAATAGAGAGAGTTTCACCTCTTCTTTTCCTATTTGAAACTGCTTTTCTTGAAATAAAAAAATATATATTAAGAATACCTATTTAATGACCACAGTAAGCTATATAGCATCAGCTAGGTGCTACTTTATAGTATATTCATTGTACTCAGAGCTTCATGCCTAAAGTCAGACGTGTTCACAGATATGTATATACCAGCTGAACTTGCTATTGAAAGTAGTTAGATTATTTAAGATATTTTGTCAAGCAATAAATGTGTAGGAAAAAAGGAATGGAAAGCAACTGTACACACCAGAGATGGTGTGGGAGGAGGGTGAGAAATGGCGGAGGGTGAGAAATAGGGAGAAAAAATATATTTTCATATATATGTATATAAAACTAGAAATGGAAAATTATCGATGAAAACATGTATAATTAAGCAATTATGTAGTATATTTGGGATGGCAAATAAAATTTTGTATGCTGTGATAATGCTCAATGAATGAATGTAAAATAAATTAATCAATTAATTTAAGTTTTTAAAAAGTAAGGATATATAAAAATTGGGGCTAGGCAGTAGTGCAGCAATTATACACCTGGACCCATGTGGAAAAAGTCCTGTATTCCATCTGGGACCTCTCTGAACATGCCAAGAGCATGCATAGCTACCCATGATCTTGGCTACTTGAGACTACTGGTGGATCAGAGTGTGAGGATCTGTTAGAAGTGTCCATCTCTCCATTTGTCTCACTCTCTCTCTTGAGGAGAAATAAATAAACTTAAAAAAATTTATAGAAACCTAAAACTCAGCAAGCACATTGCTAGGTAGGTAGTCTGGAAAAAAAAATATTACTATGTACAAGAATGTTTGTTATCTTTAATAGTAAAAAATAGAATTGTCTTAATGTAGAATTATAGAGCAGCAGCATATTAATATAGTAGAATATAGTACACTCAACAAAAATGAATAAACTAGATTTACATTAATCAAACAGATAATTCTGTAAACAAAATGCACAAAAAAGGTGTACAAAATTATGTTTTGTTCTTGTAATTTTTAAATGCATATATTGGGTTGTTAGAAAAATCATGATGTATTTTTGCATAGAAAAAATGTCATGATTTTCCCAACAACCCAACAGTAACAAATGAAAAAAACTAAGATTACTTCTACTTAAGAAAAGAAGTGTGGAAAATCAGATTGAGTAGGGATAGATATATGCTTTAATCTTATTTGTTTTATTTCCTTGTAGAAGGAAGAAATGAAGGAGGGAGTGTGCAATGGAGAAAAGAAACTAATTTGTGTTACAGATATAGAAATAATATCATATTTCCTATACATTTGAAGAATTTTTAAAGAATTATTTAATTTAATTTTTTATTCATTTATTTATGTATTTATTTATTTTAATTTGACCAGAGAGGGACACAGAGAGAGAGAAAGTGAGAAGGCAAGCAACCAGGTCCAGGATTCAAACAACAGTCAGTCATGTGAGAGTCCAGTGCCCGTAACTACCATGCCACCTCCTGCCCTCAAGGTTCTTACTTTTAAAAAATTATACATAGGGCCAGCTAGGTGGTGTGGTGGTTAAGGCAATTGGATCCCACATGGCTGAATGCACAATTCAAGTCCCAAACTCGGAGGCTATACATGTGTGCCTCAAATCCCAAGAGAATGGAGAAAGGACTGGGGGCATGGTCATTCCCCTTGAGGGGTGTTCTCTACCCCTCTCTCCAGTGAGTGTATACTCCTTATAGCAAATTTTAAAATATGTATAAATATTATGCATAAACCCTTTACAATGTTCACATACTAAAAGTGTAGTTAAGAGAATGTGCAATAAACAACTACTTGTAAATACATATTCAACAAACTTGTCAGTGTGTGGATAGTTAGAACTTACACTGAGAGACTGGAAAGTGCTCTAGTCTTATCTAGGAACAAAGAGATCATAGGCCTTTTTTTTAGGTTTTAGAAAGTAAAAGGGTTTAAGCTATTAGTAGAAAGAAGATTATTGTCCCATAATGTTTTGGTCAAAAAGCCTAGCTTGGAAGAGTGATCATAGATTAACTAAGATGACACCCATTATAATACTGGTCTAATCTTACCTAATATGTAGGTATTTATAATATGCCAAAAAGTATTACATACAGAGACTTTTTTTTTAACCTCCAGTCATAAATTCAGGTGGTTTTTTTTTTTTTTTTTCCTGGAAAATTTAAGGAGTTTAAATTCTACTACCAAGTAAAATAAGATATGAAAGTATTTTCTATATATTTTCTATATATTTTATAAATCAAAGAACTTGTATTACATGTAATTGATGTATCTCATTATAAAAAGTAATGAGATACTCAGATAGCTCAGATACTATTTAGTTATTCGTTTATAATTTTAAATTCTTTTTGTGTTTTGTTTCTTCATAACAAGATATTTTCTACTGTTAAAATATTCTAAAATATCAATCTCACATTATCAAAAAATTATGGATTCTGTAAAAATAGGCCTTTTCAAGTGAAGATCTATTTTTGCTTATATAGTTGTAGGTACTGTACATCCTGTATTTATATTTTTTCTGTTTTGGATTCAAATGAAGAGTTTCATCTGAATAAAATTTTTTTATGTTTTTAATTGCCAGAGGGCTCATGAGCTTAGCTGAGAGACAAAGAAGCCGAGAGAGAGCAGGAGAAAGTATCCCCAGTTAGGCATGGCCATGCTTCAATTCTTTCTCCTCCATTTCTCTATCCTAAAGATATTTAGGGGGGCATACATGCATACATGCCTAGCATGTTTGTTTCAAGTAACTGGGGCCAGGATTCAGAGCGGTGGGCCATTTGAGTTCTGATTCTTTCCACACAGTATTTAATCACTGTTATGGAACCACCTCTATGACCTAATTCTAATATAAATACAAAAAAATTATAGGCTATATCCCAAGGTTATACGTAAACTGGTTATTTTTTTAAAGAATTATTTTATTTTCATCTTTATTTATTTTATTTTTAATTTGATGAGAGAGAGAGAGACAGAGAGAGAGAGAGAGAGAAAGTGAGAAAGCAAGCCAGGTCTGGGACTCGTCACGCAGTCAACCATGTGGGAGTCCAGTGCCCTTACGCTACCTGCCAGCCCCTGTGAACTGGTTATTTTTAAGAATTATGTTTTTAGTTGTTAAAATGACATATGTTGGCAACTTGTGCTGGAAATGTTTAACAATCAGGGTTTTAAAAAATGAATTCTAAAAGAATATTTCCTCAAATCTTTATATTATTGGTAATGCTATGGCTGTGGACAACACATATTAGTGTTTATTAACATTTCTCCAGGACTTCTTTAGGTGCTGTCAATCAATAAGACAATAGGCAAGCCTTAATTGTAGAATTTGCTCATTCCTCAGGTATAGATATTAGAACTATGTCCAATGTCAAGTTACCAACTTGATTTTATGAAAATAGAGTTAGAGAGCTGATACAAAATTCTATAGCATTCTCAGCTTCAAATACAATCAATATAAGTCATCTCAAGAGCATAGATCATAGTAATGTGTAGCAAAATAATTAGGAAGCAATTGAGTTTTGAATATTTATAATTACCTTTGTTTTAATATAATTTATTTCATTATAAGTTCATATGATTTAACTTTTAATTGTGGTTGAGTTGGACAATGAGTTCAAAAATGCCTGAAAGTGTACCAGTAAGTTCTTGGTGACTGGTCTAAATTGACTTCTAGATGTACACACAAGCCTACAGACACATTTATAGGGACTCACGGATACACACACTTTGTATAGTGGTAATGTAATGTCATAGTCAGTATTTATTGCTTTGTATACAATATTATATTAATTTTATCTGTATTTCAGTGTATTTCTAAGTAGATTTTCAATGGCATAGCAGATTTATCTATGAGAAAAAATGAAATGATCTATTTTTCCTGTTTTATTCATGTGGACAAGTTAGAGGATATGGAGTTGATTTTATTCCACACCATCAGATGGGCTATCTTTAAGATATTCTTAAACATTACTTTCCCTTTCCTTACAATCTGCTTAAATCTTGGTCACAAAGGAATTACCCCCACTGGAAAGGTAAGATTCCCTACAGAGTTATGTCTTCTGTCTGAAGTTTCAAATTGTGCCCTGCTGA